>NC_051217.1:12947500-13092500 GCF_015220715.1 Pygocentrus nattereri
GCTCTGTAGCTCAATGCTGGGGTGTTTAACATCTTTATATCAGCCATCATTGCACATGGTGGCCTTAGGCCATAGTGGGTTCTAAAGAGTCCCGTTCTACAATATATTATACATTTTTTCAGATTTTAAAGAAATTTGAAAGAATGTTTCTCCACACCTCCAATGTTCAGTTTTAGATGTTGGCTGTATTTTGTGCTTATCGTGATTTAAATATTCACAAACACATTCAGTACTGTTGAGGTCTGGGCTCAGGGTGTTCAGTGTTTAGAGAACATCAGCAGCATCTCCGATTGATCTTATTTCTTATAGTTTATTTGTGTTTCCTAGTAATGGCTTCTTGTCAGCTATACTTCCTTTTCAACTCATAGCATTGAGGTGTCTCTCATATATCTTTGTCCCTCAGATTTCCCTAATCAGGTGCTAATGAAAAGAGCACCTTTAGAGAATATCTTTGTGGAACCTGCTTTATTTAAACATAAACATGAATCTAATCTACTTTGCTCTTTGTTATTGGAGTTAGTGATGTCATCATGTCTGGATTGAAACAGCTTTCTGAGGCCTTCAGAAAAAAGGCTGTAGATGCCTATGAATTTGGAAAGGGGTTTAAGAAGATCAATCATTCCACTGTCTGGAAGATCATCTATAAGAAGATTCAAGAAGATTTAAAACCACTGCCAACAAATGTACCTCAAAAGCATTCTAAAACATATCTCTAAGAATCTCTAAATTTTAACACAGGATCTGCAAGTAGCTCTTGGCACTCTTGATAAATGTGACCTACATCAGCGATGCTCCAAGAGAAAGCCATAGCAAGCCCGGGCATGAACAAAGCTTTCTAATGAGTATCTAGACAAAGACCAGGACTTCTGGAACAGTGTGCTATAGACAGATAAGTTAAAGATAGAGATGTCAGAGTACAGTACCAGAAGCGATATAAAAAATAAATAAATAAATAAATAAATCACTGCATGGTACTGGAAATGTTATAGTTTGAGACAACTTTGTTGCCTCAGGGTCTGACCAGGCAGTGGTTGAGCAGAATGTGAGGCCATCTGCCAAAAAGATGACACTGAAGAAGTGGACCCTCTAACTGGATAATGATCCAAAACATACAAGTAAATCCACCAAAAACTGGCACAAGAGGAGGAATGTGACAGGGTTAGGGAATGGCATATGCGAAGCCTAGATCAGAATCCCATGGAAATGCTGAGCGTGGATGTGAAATGGACTGTACATGTAATAAATCCACCAAACATTACACAGTTGAAAGAATTTTTCATGGAGGACTGGGCTGGGCTGGACTACTCTTAGTAGATGTCAAAAACTGGCAGACAGTTACAGGAAACACCTATATGAAGTTATTTCTGCCAGTGGGGGCAAAATTCTGTAATCGAAGCCAGGGCTGGATGTCTTTGTGTCACTATTGATTCACTGCTCTCACTGAAAGGTTATCATATCTGAAATCATTTCTGCAGCATCACATTTAAATAAGTTTTTCTATATACGTTAAAAGCAGTTAAAAGCTGGTAAAACCATTGTGACATTAAATCCGCTGTCACAGAGGGTATAAAATGCAGTCTGAACACAGCATCAATCAACACCATATGGATTCTATACTGCTGCAATTAATCAAGCTTCAAATGCATGCGTTCCTTGCAAACATCTCCTTAAACTTTCAGCAGGCTGCATCTGCCATGGATTTAGAACAGCATCACAATAATCTGCACATTAACGTAAACGTTCCTGAAAGAAACCTGAAAATTACAACCAGACCAGGCCGGGCTCGTGCAGCGAGCACACTGTGTGATTTATGGCACGGGGGGACGTATGCTGAGCAGGGTCTCGTAAGCATCCAAAAAAACTTTTCAACACGCGGGTCAATTGCTTGCAGGTTAAACGACAGTGGAGGAGCGAGGCCGTTGATTTCCTTAGCAGATCCAGATGTTGGACTGCGACAAAGAAGGGATTAGTTTTTACTCATGCTGGACTAGCCGACGTGTGCATGAGACAGTGAGTGAAAGAACTCGTGTGCAGGCTCTGCAAAAGCTTCCCAACAAATCCTTACACTCCCACAGCGGTTCATGAGCTTCACTATAAACAATGAGGGTAAGGTTTTAGTACACGGTTCTATTTACACTCACTACAAATTATAAAGCATTTAAAGCTCATAGACAGACATCCTAAAACATCTAATGCTCTCAGGTAGGAACTAGCTCCAAGATTTTTTTCACTGTATCCTGAAAAATCTGGGTTTTATATCAAAGCTCTTCTTTATCTGCCATTTTTTTATGAATGTAGCAGTTGGCTGTTCAATTCACTTTGATAGAACTGAAGCATTTTCCTGAGGTAAACCATTGTGAATTCTATTTGAAATGTCATGGCAAGACATTAATTCTCTGAAGTGTGTGTAGACAGGCATGAAATAGGCATGGTTAAGATATTTCATGTACCACTAAAACTACATCAAACATGACAGCTTTTTGTTCCGTTGCTAAGTAGCCTCTGCGATTTCATTTTTTAATTCCTACTGGCAGTGTAATTGCCTTGATGTTCGTGGTGAACCCTGTCCAAAACAGAACAGAAGTCCGGCTTAGCCATACAGTCTATAAGTGAGACTGTAAAGCATTCTCTAGGTCACTGAATGCAGTTTCATTATATTTTCATGAAGCATGTGATGCAAATGGGAGCAGTGCCGTCACTCTTAAACTCCAATTTTATGGCACTGATACGATGTCCACCCCCTCACATCCATATTTCATCCTCAGATTCCTCTGTGGGCTTCCTGTTTGTTTTTCCAGATGCTCTCCTTCTCCCACTGCCATTCAGGACACTGACACTTACAGCACACACAACTGCCTCCCACTTATCCCACTTATAAACTCCTGGAGAAACAAACAAATAAATCAGCACAAATGAGGGAATGACAGACACAAAGATCCTTTCAAGGCATCAATACTGTTAAAGCTAAAGGTGCCAAAAGAGTTCTTTGGAGTGATGCCACAGAAGAACCACTTTTGGTTCACTAAAGGACCTTTTAAAGATCTCTCCATAATGTAAGATCTTCTATCCAACCTTAACCTTCCCTGTTATTCATAGTTAAGGCTGTTTTTAAAGCATTCATGTTTTTATTTGATGCAGTGGTGTACCTTTATTTATTTATTTATTTTACAGAAAATATCCAGAAATAGTAGATAATGTATCAAAGAATGCAGAAGTCATAAACACAGTCATAAACTGTTAGCACATCCTACGCAAGAAAGATAATTTTAACACCAAGCCTGACAGATAACTAAAAGGCTAGCCCATTTCTCCTGTCCCTTCTGTCAGATTTCAACCCTCTTGACCTCACAGCAGCCTCTGCTGGCTGCTCTGCATTTCATTGTAACGGCTACGGACACAATTTACTGAGTTGAATTCCAACAAAAAACATAATGTTTTAATCCATAAGGAATGTTTAGTTTGTATCATTTTGTAGGGACAGTTCATCTCCTGGACAAATTAGCTCTGTGTAAGCTCTACTGCTACTACTACTACTACTGCTACTACTACTACTACTGCTACTACTTAATATCCCTTGCTTAATCTTTCAAAGAAAACAAGGAACAAACAGGAAGCTGGTGAAATTGCAGCTGGGGAGAGGTTTTAGACAAACTGTGATCTTGAACCTATAATAGGCTTTTTTATAGGTTTTATTAAAAAAACCTATAAAAGAATTTTGTCTATTACAATTTCAATGTTTATTTTCACTTTAGACTTGTGATCACATCTCTGTATTGATTTATATTATATAAAAAATGTGAGAATTTTTTGCTGTATTTTTATTTTTATATTTATTTTTAACTCTGAAACATGACATGAATCCACTCTAAAATCCATTTGATGTTTAAAGATTTAAGCTAAATATTTAAGGATTTACTGATAACTGAAACTGAAATTATGAGTTACATACATATTTTACAAGATTCAAATGTACATTTTATGCTTTTGCAGTTTGTGCTACAGGTCATGGAAATAGTGAAGGGTTGTGGCATCGTGCTCTAGCTTTTAAAGAAGCTTTAAATACCAGCTATATTAATTTTGAAATACAAATATACTATCTGTATCTTTCTTGGAACTGTACATTGAGTTGGGCAGGATACATGTTATAGGAAAAGTGCTGTTGACGATGGTATGTCAAAATGATGATAGCTTTTCAAAATTATTACATGTCAACTTTCTATTCAGTGTCTGAAGGGATAAAATAAATATATTCCACTCATTACTGTTTTTGAGGGTGTACTGATTGGTGTTGTATGAGCTCACCCGTAGGTGGTGCTAATAGAAAGAGGGGAAAAATCAGAGCCAGGAAAAGCTTCAGAAAAACTAAGCATGAAAGTGGCTTCACACATCACAGAGCACAATTTCACTCAGCTATGTGCTCTCAGATATCCTCTAAGTGGATGACATTTTACCTTCCATTGGTTGGATCTAAGCCAGTGTCAAGGTTAGTGGCATCATTAGCTTAGCCAATATGCTATAGTCCCAAACACCACAGAACAGGTTCATTTTCAACTTTCTGTCACTCCAACACCAGTCACTTGACTTTTGCTTTCTCAGACATTAGTTTTTACAATTTATTATTATTTATGTCAGCAGAACAGCAGTTAGTCAGAATCAAACCACCTGTACTGTGGTGTGTTTCATTATTTTGGTCTTCTGCCTGCTAGAGAGCCAAAGACCACAAAACAGGTTCATGTTAACCTGTCTGTCTACTTGCTAGACTATACTCCCTTAGATTTGAATATAAACTTGTCTTAACTTCAAGGCTTTAGCTAGCCTGGACTGAGCATGTTGAGAGGTGAGCATAGCTATTATCATGCTAGCTAAGCTAATGCTAATCAACTTCTCTCTAATAGTCCTACTAAAGCCCTACATGGTCTTGCTCCTGAGTACCTGCAAGATCTTATTCCTCATTATGAGCCATCACGACCACTCAGATCACAGAGTGCTGGCTTATTAATAGTCCCCAGAATTCAGAAGGTTTCAGCTGGGGGAAGAGCTTTTTATTATAAAGCCCCCAAACTCTGGAATGATCTTCCAGAAACTGTTCGGGACTCAGACACAGTCTTAATCTTTAAGACTAGGCTGAAAACACACTTGTTCAGTTTAGCTTTTGGTAGGTAATGTTCCCCCTTAGATAAAGGCATCAGATCCAGGGGTCCATGGACACAGGGAATTATAGTAAACTGAGACGCTGGTGCTGTCATCCCACTGCTCCCACACGGTCACTCAAGTTTGTGGACGGTGGAGCGGAGGGATGCCGAACTGTTTCAGAGTGCTGCCGTGTCTGTGTCTCCTTCTGGTTCTCTCCTTTTAGTTAAGCTGTCATAGTCAGATCTGCCGGAGTCATTAGCCACACTCTGTAAATGTTTACATTCCCTGTTTATGTACAAACGGATAGAACAAAACTAATTCCATTTACCTGCTTTCTTTCCGAGTATACAATCACCCATATGTCTGGCTGGACACTGAAGGACGACTTCAGACCAGCTGCCCATGCCCCAGCTGCCACCACCTGCCTTGGACGAGCTGCCCACCCTACGTTGATGTTCTCATAGACTCCTAGTTATTCCTAATACCAATATTACTGTTATTAATATTAGTAGTATAATCACTTGTAGGTAGTTTGACCAGAGGAGGATGGGTCCCCCCTGGTGAGCCTGGTTCCTCCCAAGGTTTCTTCCTCAGTTCTGAGGGAGTTTTTCCTTGCCACTGTTGCCCCTGGCTTGCCCACCAGGGGGTTTCTGTACATTCTTACAGTCCTGTTGAAACTTTGTCTTTTCCAAAATTCTGTAAAGCTGCTTTGTGACAACATCCGTTGTAAAAAGCGCTATACAAATAAATTTGATTTGATTTGATTAATAGTTTAACACTTCTTAATTGTTAGATAGATGGTGTGACATTTATTGAATGATAGCTTGAAAATCATGCTGTACATTCACTCATTTGGTGGCCATGTAAGCGAACTACTTTTAACATTTTTTAATTTATTTATTACATGTTTTTTTAAATAATGCAGGACAAGAAGAGAGCAAATAAGCATCATAAACTTACATCACTTACAACCCCCACCCAAAATGGTCCAACCCTACTCTACATCCAAAAGCTTTTATTAAGAGTTTATGAGCTACAAATTCACATTCATGACACTCATTTTGGATAGTACTCTTTAGCTAATAGACATTATTAAACATGCTACAGCACCCATGGAGAAGTGTCAAATAAAAATAACATAACAATTGAATCCAGGAATTTTGCACCATGAAAATAAATCTACAAAGCGCCTTTGATTTACACTAAGACGTTTAAATTAAAGGCACATCTCCTGTACATTAGTCATAGGCTACTTAGCATGAGGCCTCAATCCTATTGCTTTCTAGCTGCCATGCTCTATCACGGCACTGGCTAAGAGCTGGCTTTTACTCACAAATGTTATTGTTTTTAAATTGCGTCATTAGCTTAAATCTTCTTTTAGCTGAGAGGCAAGGAGAGAGAAAGCTCCAAGATCCCTCACTAACCCCCCATCAGACGCATACACTCGACTGTACTTAGACTCACTCACATTAACTCCCTCTCTCCCTCTCCCTCGCTCTCTCTCCATCTTTGTTTCATGAGAAGTCACTTAATTCGAAGTAAGTATTTTATCCTTGAGGGGGATTTGTCACTGCTTCTGACTCCCTGGACAGCTCGAGTAAACACATTATTAGCAGAAATGTATACAGTCACTCAGAGGAATGAGGCCTCCATAAGCAGCTTGCTGATGACAGCCTGTGTTAATAGAGAATTGATGCCTGCGCCATTTCTCAAGCTTAGCCATCAGGAGCTGATGAACTGGGTGTGATGTCAGCGCAGGCAGGCCGAGGCAGAGGGCTAGCTACCAGCAGGCCTGCTTCAGCGCTATTACTGGGTTTAAAAAAAATGATACATCAACATCATTAAGCAAAGTGAAAAATATCACCTCATGCTTTCATAAAGGCCAATCAGGAAACAGCTCGATAAGATATGTTCCACTGATTCAGCTGGCAGTTTTATGCTTGCTATGAAACTTCACTATGGAGCCTTCTGAGCCTTCAGCTGCACGCTTCTGATGTTTCCCTTGTCTTATTGATGATTTCAGGCTCTTTATGTATAAGACTAACATTACCTTATATTGTAAAGCCATCTACTGTAATGTAAGAAGTCAGCTAATTTTCAAAAGCTGCAAAGCGTCTGCGGTGGCTATAATAGCAGTGACCACATGTGTCATATAAGGTGTGTTTA
This sequence comes from Pygocentrus nattereri, assembly GCF_015220715.1. NCBI lineage: Eukaryota > Metazoa > Chordata > Actinopteri > Characiformes > Serrasalmidae > Pygocentrus > Pygocentrus nattereri. The sequence goes on from NC_051217.1 coordinate 12,954,800, forward strand.
CGGACAGTGCGATACATGGAGCTGATGGGTCAGACTTGCTGCATGGCAGTAAAGCAGAGTTTAAGAGGCTCAGAGGTATAACCCTTTAATACCATTAATTCTTATTGTCATTTAAGAGGATGAGCGGAGCAGTGGGTGGATAGGGATGAGCTTTTACTGCAGTGGGCTTGGATTTATGAGCAGACCTCTCTCCTCCCTACTGTTCAGCCTCAGCAACCGGACCGGGCCAAAGGGAAAACCTTTATGATTGAAGAAAAGGACTTTCTCTGTGGACTGGAGCCTTTCCAAAGGGACATGTCGCACAAATGTGCTTTGCAGAGACACTAATTGTGTCAGATATGAATGAACAGGAATGAAATATGATGAAATAGAGATTTTAATCTCAGTGCTTCTCAATCTTGGTCATAGGAGGATCCAAGACTGACATTTGATCAACCAGGAGTGAATTATTAAGCTCTTCATTAATAAAATAATATCTGTCAAAGCAGGGAGTTCATGAAACTACATGCCCTTGAAAATAAATGTGTTTATTAAGTGATAGCATGGAACAACAGCTTTGGGTTAAATAGATTTTCCATGAATGGCTCTTCAAAGAACTGATTTTTAACCACATGAACCCAACAAGCTCAGGAACACACACACACACACACACACACACACACACACACACACACACACACACACACACACACACACACACACACAAAATAATAATTAGAAAGCCACTGAAATCTAAAGGTTTATTCTGCAGCAGAGGGGTTATGCACACATTGCTAGCAACAGTAAACTAATTTGATCAGTTTCAGCAATTTCTGTGTGCTATTGTGTTTTCTATCACTGTATAAAAGATGCATGAAGCTTTTTTCCCTGAGCAAACATGTGATCTCATGTCAGAAGATAATCTTGTATCTTTTCAGAAGAAGGAAAAAAACCTACATTACTTTTAATGCAAGTCAGTGGAACCAGACTTTTTTTCAAATTGGGCCATTTTTTTGGTCCAATCTTCATGAAAGTTACACACAATGTAAAGGACAACGGGCATTTTCAAATTATGTCATATCTAAACACAACAGAATTGAGGTACAAGGTTTTCTTCGGACAACAGCAAAATGCAACAGCAATTAGCAGGTACTTTGTTATCAGAAAATTATAGATACAACATCATAACCTGCCACTTTTTATGCCTGCATAAGTTTTAAAAGTGTTAAAGTCTTAAATGAGATGTGGGAATGTGAAAAACCCTATACTGTAAAGATTCTAGGGATTTTTCTTAGAATTTTACAGCCAAGCGAAGAACCATTTAGGAGTCTTTTCAAGGGTTTTACTTCATGTCCAAGCCAACTACCTCATTTCCAAGCCAACAACCACTTTATGTTGAAGAGTTTAGTAGAGGGGTTGTAAGGATTGAAACTGAGATCTAATGAAAATGAAACAAAGATCTGGCCCTACTTTATTTGGATAGCCCCTAAGGATAATCTGCAGATGTTCAAATTGTTAAACTGTCTGGTGACTCTCAACAGTGTCAGGTTAGGGTTTGGATTAGGACCAAGATTACCAGAATACAGCCAGTATTAGGGTCAGGATCAGGTTTTGGGTTGAGGTTCAACTAAATAAGATTAGATATTTAGTGGAATGTACATTCACTGAAAAGGTAGGCATCTACAAAGCATCTAAGTAAAAAGTGGGCTATCCAAACATTTTACCCCAAAACTGTTTTGCAGCATATTATTTAAAGCTATTGATTGTTTGCCATTGTTTGTTCACCTGTAATGTGCTGAACTATGACGACAAAGTGAAGTTCTACTAAAATGGAAGACAAAGCAATGTAATTATTCTCACACAACGTTTCACAACCCAAAGAGTCTCCTTCACTCCCGTTTTAGAGTAAAACGCTCTGTGAATGTAATCAGTGAAACTAGGTGCTCCTCATGTTTCTCTGCTTAGATATAGTAGTGAACATTTTACTTGTGAAATTAATTTCTCAGGTTAAGAACAATACGTGTGGGTTGAACATTAATAGAGAGTGCTTTAAACTGAATCAAAGCGCATCGCAATATTTCCTATCTTCAGACACCCTTTTCTTTATTGCACTTGGAGAGGAAGGGATAAGGATTAAATCCAATTAGCCTTGCTATGTTTCAAAAGACTACAGCAGGGAATAGACTCTTAATTGGCCAGAAGGCAATTAGCAGAATTAATCCCATCAGAATTCTGAGAATACAGGCAGATTTAAAGAATATTCCCTTGACGGATTTAATCAAGAGTTTTTTTTCCCTCTCAATATAGGGCTTTTCCTGTTTTAATGCTAGTGAGATACAGTTCTCTCAGTAACAAGTACAGTGTTTGTTCTGTGCCATTAACAAAATATTCTTATTTTTTCTCAACTGGATGTCCCACAGGGAACAGTCTCTGATCTCATTCATGCACTGACCTGTGTCACAATGCGATAAAGCAAGAAACTATTGATGTATTGATGAAAAGAGAGACTAAGCTTTTATTTTTTTTTCTAAAGCAAAATGTTTTGGTTTCCAGACTTTTTTGGAAGACATGCCTAACGTGGAAGAATACTGTGGAGCATTAAATAACGGAAAAGTAGAAGGATAAAGTGAGTGGGTGAAAACTGATAGAGGCCTGAAGGTGAGGTAAAGCAGTAAAGGCTGCAGTCAGAGTGGCTGCTCTCCCCTTTGAGTGAAAATCCAGACTACCTCATGGGGCAGAGAGCTTTTCAGGCTCTATCATGTTGTGTTAATGCTACCCTTTCATGACCAAATGCAGTCACTGCAAAAGTGATATCTTGGCTAGTACAGTCGTCTTATATCAGCTCAAGGTGTGTGATATTTCTCTCAATATCTTGAAACAAGGGAATAAAACAAACTTCAAAATAAAGACCATATTTCTCTTGGTCCATTCATCATTTTCACACAGTGTAAAAGGGCTGCTGGTGTATATGTAAACATCCATAATTAATAACGCAAAAGTGGAGATCAAATTTGGATAACTTGACAGAAACATTTGCATAGGAAATTATGGTATATCATCATCATCATCATCATCATCATCATCATTGTTAACCGTAGTCTAGATAGGGTCACGGTAGCAGTTGAGAGAGCAGAGAATCCCAGATGACCCTATCCCCTGCAACTTCCTCCAGCTCCATCCTTCCAGCAGGTCCTAGGATGACCCCGGGGTCTTGCATCCAGGGGGTATCTGGATCAGATGCCCAAACCACCTCAGCTGGCTCCTCTCAGTGTGGAGGATTAACGGCTCTACTCTGAGGTCCTCCCGGATGATCGAGCTCCTCACCCTATCAAATAGAGTGTAGCCTGCCACCCTGCAAAGAAAGGCTATTTCCACCACTTGTATTCGCGAACTCATTCTTTCTGTCATTACCCACAGCTCATGAGTCATCTTAGGGCTCAGCTCCCTCTTCACCATCACAGACTGGTACAGAGACCACATTACTGCTGCCAGCTGTGCCAGCCTGTGGCCAATCTCACGATCCCTCTTCCCATCACTCATGAACAAGACCCTAAGATACTTAAACTACTCCACCTGGGGCAAGTCCTTTCCCCTTATATGGAGTGGGCATGCCATCCTTTTCTGGGCTAAGACCACGGACTCATAACCGCTTCTGTGAGTACTGTAGGCATCCATGTGACCCAGCCAAAAGAACAACATCATCTACAAATAGCAGAGACACCACCCTCCGGCCTCCACACATAATACCCTCCTGACCCCGGCTACGCCTTGACACTCTGTCCATGAATATCACGAACAGGAGTGGAGACAGGGCACAACCCTGGCAGAGTCCAACGCTTACGCCAATGCACGGTGGCCGGGCAGCCCACATAACCCGGCCAGGCTCAGCTTGAAGAGGCAATGTGGGGAGACCATGTGGGCCCACCACCCACAAGGTCCAGCATGGGGGCGCGGTGCAATGCTGTATAGGCAGTGCGAGATTGCGGGGAGGCCCTTGGTGGCCTAGGCTCCTGCAGCAGATATATTATTACTTCTTAAATTCACTTTTTGTTTACAGATTTGCTGGAATTTTAGCAAATCCTTTTGACTGAAAACCATCCGTCATTAATCAATGAATACTCACTGAACATAAAGCTTTAAAATCAAGGACATGAAGGACGGTTTGGATTCTGAAATCTGATTAGCTGAGCCATGTTCAAAGCCAATGCAAAATCCTTAACACCTATGAGCAAATTCATCATCTTAATTTTGTTTTAATAATAACTGGTACATGCATAACTGGCTTTATCCTAATAAAAAAATCTTTCATTAAAATGAAGCAAAGCAAAATAGTTGTTTAGATGAACAAAAGTGATATAAGGCCTTCTGACAGATTTTACAGTATCATTTCACTAGGTAATATTGCTTAAAAAACAGGGAAAACGTGTATAGGAACAGGTTGAATAATCTTTGTATTCTTGCACTAATCTCATAATAAAAAAAAAATTATATATTTTAACAAGATTTAAGATGATTTCACTTGAGAAGATATTTTTTCTGTAGTTTTGGAGATCAAGAAAGATCATAGATGAGTGAAGTGAGACTTTGGATTGGTAACAGGGTTGAAGAAGAGATCAATACATATATATAAAAAAGAAAGGTAGCACCAGGCCAGGTTTACTGTCTCCTAATGTAAACACATGCATTTCAAAACAGACTACAGGAGCGTGTCTGCTAACAATGACAAACGATGCCATGTGCAATTCTGTTTCTTTATTAACATAAAGTAATACACACTGAAGGACACTAGTCTATAGAGAGCTAGCTGCTAATGTTCCATAGCAGATATGGACAATGTCAGGACTGAATACAGATTAGGCCACGTCCTTCTCTCCCCTGGGGAATTAAGAGGGGTTGACATGGGACTGGCTGCCAAGTGTATTACTGTAACATGCAGGTGCCAGCGGTGTCCTCCCTGGGCTATTAACCCCTGTGCTCTTCTCTGAAACCACGTCCCCCTCTGCAGCCTGGCCCCGTGGCTCAGCTCTGTGTTATCCTTTCTCTCCGAGGGAAGATGATGAACTACCCCTCCATCAAGGTGATGAGGGATAGAGAGTGGGGGGAAAAGCGAGGAAGAGCAGGCCCTGCTAATGTCTTTTGGTGGTCATTGCACTTTATAAGGGCATTGGTGTAGTCATTCAGGGTTGTCCCTCAGTGGAAGGAATCATGTTGCTTAGGGACTAGTATGTGTATTTTTGTGTGTTTGTGTACATCTATGTTTACTAGGATGTTTATTTATGTGTATGCAAATTTTTTTCACCAGTTGCTTGAAAGTGTAATACACATGCACACACACAAACACAATACATGGAAATTATTTCAAAGATACTATGCAAAAGACCCCACTTTATTTATTTGATTTCCAGACAAAATGCCCATCAAGTTCATTTTTCAGGTGATACGTCTGATAAGATTAGATGTAAGAGATGGAGAGTTTCCAAAACTGGAGTTATACAGAAACTGGGACTTCTAACAACCTTGAATCACCTCGTAAGACCGCCTAAACAGTCGCCATCGGATAAACAGTACACAAAGCTTTCATCTATGACTAGGGACGTGGGAAGTGGGTTGCTGAGGCTGCTGCAACACCCCCTGATTTCAAGACTGCCACTAATAGCAATAAGAAAAAGTTTTAAACTTTATAATATTTTGAGTGTAGTGAGACCCATGTGTGCTTGTTTTAGAGTGGAGTTTTATTTATTCATATTTTCAAAAGATGCAGTAGCTGTACACAGTTTAAGTGAATGCTGTATTTTTTATTACAGCGAGCCGGAAACTGGCTAGTGAAAATTGGGGGCATGTTGCTGAAACACATGCAGGTTGAGGTTCAAATAGAGAAACCCTAAGCAGAATTACAGGGCAGTTCTTAGAACAAAAGTAATCATATATCTATCTGCCATTATTTCTCCCACTCAGCATGTGTTTCAGTGTTACATCTCACCACGTACCTCTTAGTGTGACACAACTGTTTACTGCTCAAACATATCAACAATCTGATTGGTTGTCACTCAGTTCCTTTGCATGAAGTTCGTCCAGAATGAGCAGGAAGATGATGCGCATTTGATTTGTCAGTTAGGGTATATAGCAAAATAAAGGCTATGTTAATAACTAACAAATAAAAAAAGGAAATAAATAAAAGCAAATTGTTTTGTGTGACATTGTCAGTCACATCAGATAAACACTGCTTATTTCATCCCCCTACAACTTAATACTCCTTCCCATGTCCCTGTCTTTAAGGGACAGGAGAAAATCAAGCTTCACTCTTGCATCAGATCTGAAAAAATCAACAGGTGTTTCTGTCCATCCTTCCACAATGTGAAGACAACTCAACACTATGGGTCTGAAAGGATGTGTAGCTATCAAAAAGTCATTACTGAGTAAATGAAATAGACAATAAAGAAGAAAATTTGCTAACCACACAAAAAGCTGCCAGTTTTCACAAACCAAAGAACTGTCCACTCTAGAGCCCAGATCTCAAAATTGCTTAATGATGTTTGGAACCTTTTGGATCGTAAGTCGCAGAAAATTAAACCAACTTCTAAAACTGCACTTTTGAGGTGTGGAAAAATATCCCTGAATAGGACGATATTTAGCTGTTGAGGCTGCTGTGTAATTTTCTGTGTATGTTTTCTGTTTTTTTCCCCTGACGCTGAAAAATGGCTAACTTGTACTTAAAGGTTTTTTTTTAACTGGGAATTGACTGGTGGTCTATGACTTGTGTACAGTGCTGTACATACATAGATGTTATATCTGCATGTGTAAAAATACTTTATTGCAACTGTTCAGGCATATTGTCTTGCGACAAAGACCAACGACGCATGTAGGTGGAAAGAGAAGATATTTTTGTACCCTGGTGATGTTATCGGAATAATTCTACATCGACTATAGGCTCATGTCCTCTTGCGGTTCAGTGGGTGTTGTTCTCGCTTGGTCTCAAAAAGAACTTAATTTGAATACTGAGACCTGATTTTTATCTAGGTCTCCATGGTTTTCACCTAGACAGGAAATCTACGAGAATAGACAGCTTTTATCAGTGCTTTAGGTTTAACTGTGTTGACTATGAGCACAAATTCATCCTCAAACAAATATTCTACAACATAATCTGAATTCAGATAAGAAATGTGTCCTTGGTTATGTAACGGAAAAAGAAATACTTTTTCTTCAGATCTTTTACCTCATGTTCTATTCAGACATGTATTATAAATCAATTTTGAACTTAGTGAACGTCTACCGAAGAACTTCTGAATTAGCTTGAAGACCATTGAACATAAATACACTTCATGACCTTAAACCTATCTTCCTCTTATCATCACACATAAAGCAATAGAGAAGAATGAGGCACAAAGATGGTTTTTGGTGAAGTCAGACGTTTGTTCCAACCGTGAACCCTTGCTCTGCCCTTCAAAAACAGACCAAGATCTTGCTTAGTAACTGGACCTTCTAGCATGGGTTAGGAAAATATGTCAAAAAATATTTGGCCTTAAAAGTTTTTGTTTTGTTGAGGCTGGTCACTCCCAATAGCAATGCAAAGTTCACCACAGACGTTGGCTTCTATGATGTGGTCTCCAAATACAGTAAAAGTGATTGACTGTGTTGACAGGGGAATTTTGGAGCTTTGTGGTCCACACTTGAATCCACCAACATGCTGCCAACAGCGAGGGAAGTAAAAGAGTAGGGGGCGTCTGGATGGAACATCGGAATGGCACTCAGTAGACCTTCCAAAAACAGTCTGAAAGAAAACTCCTTCACAGCTTGCTTTCTTCTCATTTCCATTCCTCTTGAAACTATCTCCAAGACTGTTGATCAAGGTACCTCAAATTTACATGGAACCACTTTCTTATCTTGCATTGCAATTGCCATGAATTTCAAATGTGTTAACATCTTTTTTTTGCTCCCCAAATTGGAATCTTAACATCATGGCATATGGTTTGTCGAGGCTTGATGCAGAGAGTAACAATTTCCTCAGCAATGGTTTTCATTTGCTCCTGCGGTTCTTTACCGAAGCCACTGCCTAAGCATGGCTCTGATTACAGCATAATTATCAGCTTTTGTGTATATCCTCGGCACCTTCAACTGATGCTAGTGCTGAAATTTCCACATAATGTGTCTCACAGATGTCTTTAAGACCTTCCCTTCAAATGTTGCCCACAAAGTCTTCTGTTAGTTAGAAGCGAAAAAAAAAATACATTGCATTTCCTTCTAGCCAGTGCTTATTTACTGGATGAAATATGAAAGGGGTTCAATGCTAGTAGACAAAATTCAAAGCCCTTAATAAATGATGTGATCACAAGATCGCATTCTTGCTTCATCAACGTGCTACAGGCCACTCTCACGTCTGAGGCACAGCACGTACACTCTGTGATTAGAAGTGGAGACAGTCTTGCTGACGTCACATCTTAAGTCGGAACCCCACAGAAACCGCAGCCTCATTTTCCAGTGGCTATCTCAGTGTGGTTTCACTCTTCTTAGGCAAGGGAGGGTGAAGAATCATTAAAGGGCTTATAAAAGCTGGTGGTTCATGGCGTTATGGAAGAATTTACCAGAGTTGTTACACTCCTGGTACTGTTTCTAATTTGAGTCATATTTCCCTCCTTCAGTGTCTTCAAATGTCTAGAGGTTAGTTACATCCCCCATTCATTGTATTACAGCCTAATTTTCTTTAAAGTTTTCACATTTATTTGATATAAAATGGATACACAGAGGATGCCATTAAAGTGTCAGGAATACTTAAGTGTACAACTACTGCGCATTAAAGATCTTCCTCAGAACATCCATCTCTCAAGTGTTTTATATTGTGCAGAGCATCATGATTATTCCATCAAAATCTCCTCCACAGCAGCCCTGGACGCATTCAGCATTACAGAATTGACCTCCCCCTCTTGTCCAATCACAAGCATTTCCACGATTAACGGACAGGAAGATGTCAGAATTCCAATAGACTCTTGGCAGGAAGCAAAACTCTGAAAAAGCCCTGCCGGGAGACATTTCCCCACTGTTCCATTTTTTATTCACATCTCTCAGCTCCAAGTATGTGTGGACAAATCGAGCTCAAATGATCATAAATATGGCTGTCGTGCTGCCAAATGGAGGCCCTTGTGTGCTCACAGCGTGCATCCTGGGAGACAGAATGCCCATCCACGTCTCGTCACACTACTTCCCTGCAGTGGTTGAACATTTGTCACACAGGATAGCAGAGCATGACACCAGCTGTATGTCTTACTTTTCAATTCTTTCTCTTTTTTTTCCACTTGTGCAAAGTACCACAGCTTCCCCCTGTAGTTCCATCACCCTGTGTTAAAATCATTTGTGCTTTAAACATGTTTCCATGTAAATTATGATGCTGGATGGCTTTACAGTTTGGCACATAGCTCTGACATGTAAAATGGAAAAGTTGTCCCACTCTCTTCTGCTCTCATTCTGCAGATTCACTTTGTCAGTAAGCAGAGTGGGGTTGAATTTCACTATTGGCAAAGGCTTTTCACTTTGGAATGGGGTAAATGACATTTTAATACAGATAGATGGCCAATCTCTGGTTAAGAATTAAAGTGCTTTATTCCAAAACACATCAAAAGCTGCTTTTCAGTGATTTGTTTTTCTCTCTGATATGCAGTAATAAGCAACCTTCTAGTCAGATTGTGTCCTTTGTTGGCTTTCTAAGCGAGCATATGTTATCACATCCTCTATAGCAGTGTTCACTAACTTGGTCCTGGAAATCTATCTTCATGTGGAATGTAATTCAAACCAAGGGGGTTTGGGACCCCCTTATTAACCTCTCGGACCCCCTGAATGTCTCAAAATTAAAATTTTGAGGGCTTCTGGAAAATAAGCTTTTTTATGACTTTATGCTGTCTGTTAAAGCAAAATAGATTCTCATATAAAAACTCGTGGAATGGTCATCATTTAGCTGTTTCACCCACAATCAGTGAGCTTCTGTCTTTGGTAGTCTTAACTAACCAGACATGCAGCACTGGTATGTCTCGGGTGGCACTGTACCAAATTGGTTCACCTTTTTGGTCCTTCATAGCCTAGCAACTATAACTATGTCTAGGATACCTCTGAAAAATCTTACAATATGCTGTAGCATATTTGTAAATCTGAAAACTTGCCCAATTTTCCAATTCAGTCTTTTCACCAATCACAAGAGATCATACTCAAGATGAGTAAGATCTCATTTAATCTGTGAAAGGTCGCATTACCAAACTAGAAGAGAACATTCCCAGAAGAAGAATTCTTGAACCAAACATTTTGTTGCCATTCAAGCTAACATCAGAGCTGCTATGGTGAGTGAATTAGCAGCCAGCCAATATAGGGGTAGCTTACATCATGGATCCCCCAAATACCAGGGAGTATTCCTGACACAGGATCAATCCACAGTCCATGGTTGGCTGGATCAGATAAGTGTAGGCGTGGGGAGGAGACAGAATGTTAGATGCAAGTTGGGACTAAACTATGCAACAGTTCTCTGTAGATGATGTGTATTTATTTTCACTCATTATTTATTGAGTATTATTTACTCAATTACAGCCATCTCACAGCACTTTTTCCTTTAAGTGAAAACTCTGGAGGCAATAAATCAGTGTGAAGTATTAGGCGAAGAAAATTGTGTTACTAATAAAATGATTTTACTAATAAATCACGTTTTTATTTAATTCACTGGAAAGGTTTTTGAATAAACTATGTGGAAGACCACAAATAACAGGCTCTATGTGAAGCTATACCTTTTTAGGTTGCTGTACTTGCTAACACTCATTGTGATATCTAATGTCTACTGATAAATAACATGACAGCTTGACTTTAAGATGAGTTCTCTTAGCTCCAGTGTTCTGTAAAGGTAGCCTTTCATCACTCAAATCTTTATCTTATTAGAGGTAAATACCTGACATTTTAACATGCAGTCACAGAAAAATTTCCCTAGTTTGATTTATGCTAATATGTCCACAGAATACATCCCCCGTGTTCATATGTTCTCCATTCTCAAACACATACACTAGCATTCAAAGTTTGGAATCTCTGTTTTCAACAAGATAAAAACAATGTGTTGTTTTGTACAAAATTAGCTTAATATGTTAGCTTTCACAGGTTTCAAATGATTCATAGAAAAGTTGGAAGCAGTAAATAAAAGTTTAAGAAACAGTAGATGTGATCAGTGTGATTAATGCAGCTGTAAAAGATTCTATAATGACTGAGAAACCAATTGTAAGTTAAAGTAAAATTAGTATCCAAAATTGATCAGTTTCAAAGTGAAATTCAAATCGAGGCAGATAATGTGGTAACACTTCACTTGAAGGGTGTCTACATAACACATTCATAACAATTTACATAAAGATTTCATAACATGTTCCTGAATGTTTAAGTCAACATTCATAATGCATACATATTTTACATAATATTAACATATTAACAAATTTGTCATTTTATGGATCAACATTTTTCAGAATAAAAGTCCTTGTTTTTTTTATTTCAAAAAACTGTATTATTTTCAGTGAAAACCCTCAAAATGAAAAAAAAGACCTCAGTTTACCTCTTTGGTCATTAAGTGCTTTGATACTTTTAACTTCTTTTTGTTTATTTGTCTCTTCTTAAACATGTGTATTTTGCACTTTGTTATTCTTTATATTTTTTACTCTGTCTTCTTTAAATTTTCATTAAGAACATGTTGAGGTAAACATTATGTATCCCCAGTTTAACCTTCTTGGGTTAAATGCTAGTGCTGTTATCCCAAGGATTATTTAAGGGGTTTTATTTTATTTTTAGTGAAGTCCTTCCTTGCTTATGGTATTGGAAAAGGATCAAGTATAATTATGCACTTGTTATCCCATTTAATTGACACTCTTTGAAGTGAAATGTTTCACTTTTGTCCCAAGGATTAAAAAAATTGTTTTGCCTTTACCTCAAAAGTGATGGAAGTTTACCAGGCTGAAATGCATGTCATATAGATCTTTAAATCGCAATGCAAACTGTCAACAAATGGGGCATTTTACTGAAAGTAATATAGTTTTTCAAAATAAAAAATAAGGACTTTTATATTAAAAAATGTGTCTCAGTTATATGACATATGTCCATATGAATATAATGTAAAACATGTATGCTTTATAGATGTTAATTTAACCATTCATGAACATGTTATGAAGTGTTTATGTAAGATGCTATGTGTAGACACGCTTCAAGTGTTATAACAATTAAAAATATGTACATAGACCATTGTATATCACTTGATAATAAATAATAGTGACTTTGTCTATAAATAATGGCAAGCAAGTTGAAACTACTGAATGCTAGCCATTTTATTTTTGATATTTTTTTTAATGACATACCTCTGTGTACTTCTAACTGTCTTTTCTGTTGCTGAACGTTTGGCAGACATAACAATAGTAACTAAAGGAAACAGGGCTGAATACTGCACATCAAGATCTGTATGTTTTGTATGTTAAGCTATTAAAGCCAACATGCTATTCCTCAACTACTAGTACTTTGCTCGGCGACCATAACCTAATGTTAAATATGACTCAACAATGTTGGTGTATTTTATCACTATGTCTATTTTAAAACCTTTCAGTTGTTTCCTTAACAAGCAACATAGCCAAAGTATTGAAGAATCTGTGAAATGTATGACCTCAAGGACTATTGCTTTATTATAGAAGGGCATGAAATATGAGAAGTAAGAATAATAAATGATATCACCATTATTATGTACTATGCACTGAATCCCAGTCAGTACAGGAACTTGTCAAACTTGAATATGGTGACTGTGTGATTGTAGAGAAATGTTCAAGCACTGTAAGGGGGTTTCCTTGGGCCAGACCACTTGTTTGGATGGTGGATCAGCAGCAGGGGTTTGGGTGGGTGCCATGCCCCCTACAGTAGTTTATCTTGGGCTACTGGGTGCCCCTGGTGAGAGGGGTCATGCCCCAGAGCAGGCCAGCGCAGCAGTTCTCCATTAGAGAGTGTGCTAACCTTGCAACTATACGATGACATCCTCGTTTTTCATCCGGCCGCACCTTTCCCAGGCCAACGAGAGGTGGGAGGGGAGTGAGACAGAAATGAAGGTGGAAAGACAGAGCGAGAAGGAAAACGAAAGAGAGGGGGCAGGATGGGAAGGCTCAAGTGATCATCAATGTCAAGAGACTCTTAACCTGAGACCATGAGACCAATGGGTCTTGAGAGAAATGTATGTCTGTGTCCCAAGAAGCATACATCAGCTAGAAACCTAAAGGATCAAAAAACCAGTCTGGATCAAGAGACAGTGATTGCCCTTGCACAGTCTTAATGTGGGATCTGAGCAGCTGTCATAGAGATGTATTCATTTTAAGTGAGGAAATAAAGAGCACTTCTCCAATCGCTGCATATGTAGTAGAGATGACCTGACCTGAGCCCAATGGGATCCAACAAAATGTTGGGTTTTGGGCCAGGTTTAGGATGATTTTCTACACACAACATCAGGCTCGGGTCAGCCAGGCCCAGTTTCACAGGGGGCAAAAGCATGTGTTGCACAGTCACTTGGAATTTTTGCACTCTCAGATGAGCTTCGAGGAAAATAGATAATATAAATGAATATATCATATCTAACTCTTGCAGACCAGTGTACTAAGTCCACAACATTAATCTAACAAGACTACATCCTGTGAGTTCACCTGATAACAACAAAAGATGTGCAACCTGTTAATATTTGAAATAAAAAACAAATGTATAGCATTAGTTCAACAAACAAACGCACGCTCACAGATGTAAAAGGTCAAAAGATATTTATTCACAGCAAGAGGAGTAACAAAAGCATTGCCAAGTCTAACAGGTTCAGGAACAAAAAGAGAAACATGCATGTTAAATGATAAGGTATTGTCAAACACATGTATGGCTCAAAGACAAAAAAGCAATCAGATCAAGGCAAACAGTGCCAAAAGTGGAAATCCAAAGGCACAAAATGAGAAATGTGAAAAAAGGTCATAAATACAGGAATAATAGAGAATAGAACACTCATTATGCAATGAGTAGAGTTGGCAATACTTCGCAAAAAAATGTTACAAACAGACTGGTATTTATACACTGGAGTAATTGAAATACAGGTGAAAACAGTTCAGAAGTCAGGTGATTCAGACCTGGTAAGTGGTTCATGATTGGCAGAGTCTTTGGCATGTAAGTGCAGAGAATTATGGGAGTTAGTGATTGTGGATTCAATGGAGGCTGGGAGACCTGGAGGTGTGACAAAATTCCAGAACTCAAAATTTGGATTGCCATGACAAGCAAACACATAGTGTCCTTTAGAGGCTGAAACTTTAGCATTAGCTAGAAAACAGCAGCTAAATTAATCTGTTTACAATAATTAATAGGCTAACTTCTAACTGTTTTTTCCTCAGTCTCACATAAACATAGTGAAAAAGATCACATGATTATGAATATTAGCACAATAGGTTAATAAAAACGCAATATAATATGTATATCAGAAATTCACTAATTTGTGATAATAAATAACTAACAGACAATAAAAATACAATAATTTTGATTATGTCTGAAACGACAAAGATTAAAATCGTGATGTTAAAGGAAACTAATAGACACAATTTCATCATTAGTTTCTTATACATCCTTAATGATTTTGGCCTAGAACTGGGTGTGGGGTTGGCCTTGGTTTTTTTCTAATGATTTTTTTTTTTTTTTTTAGATTTTACATTTATTTATTTAATTATTATAAGGTTTCATTCTAAGGAATGTGCCTACATTACTTTATACACTCTCACATTCTCTTCTTTTTAGGGTTAACAGTCAATCAGAAGAGGGTAAACGTTGTTCTCGTTAAGGTGTGATTATCAATTCCACAGAAATCTACCAATAATAAACACTTTAAATGTATTACAGATGTGTAAAATCCCAGTTAATCCCAGAATGGCCAATTACAAAGCAAAACTCTGTAATCCATTTCTGTGCGTGCAGGCAGGTTCAGGTTGGGTTTAGGTTTCAAATTTAGCAGCACCACTTCTGTCTGGTCCAGTCTCAAAGTCATGGGTACAGGTCAAGTCCAGGCTTCAATTTCATGCTCATGTACATGTCTAGTGTGTAGTACTGGCTTTACCTGCATAGGGTATACACTGAAAAAAATGATGCATTAAATTGGCTTGATTGAAATGTGCACTACATGAATTAAATATCATACTCCAGCATAATTATTGGCAAACAAATGTGAGTGAAAACAACTGTTGTTGTTATAAATTTTATTCATTCTGAAAACAATTTACACGTTTTACATTCAAGTGCATTCCAGGCCTGTGGAACCCACTGGAACCCACTGAACTCGCAAAAATATAAGTGGATGCAATTTCATATGACAATTAATGGCCTTCTCAACACCCTTTCCACATTTGCTTTGTCAATATTGTTTAATAATGTATTAAACTCATAAATGAACTCTGCCCAGTCTAAATTAAAGAGGTCAAGGATTATGTGAAACATTTATTATTTTAAGCTCTTGCTAAAACACACTGAAATACTGTGGATGCTCAAAGAGAGAACTCCTCTGTCCAGATTGATCAAATGCACAAACAAAACACACAGAAGGGTGGGAAGCATGATTTACATTCTCTTCATCTATATTTATGAGTGGAAATGTTACTTGGATGTGGGAGAAAGATCAACCCGAGCTCACAGTAGATATTAGAATATTTGATGCCTGGTCCACCCCATGTCTTCATTCTTCTCATGAAAGAAACATTAAAGGGGGTTCGCTTCAAATCGTGTACTTTTACTGTCTGCCATGTCTCCCTGAACCTCCTAGTCATTCAAAGCTTATTCCTTTATCCTGATTTATGGGTAGTCCTCATAAACTCCAACCTCAATGATAACCTAGGTAGATTTAAGATGAGATACGGTGTCATATTATAGATGGAAAGAAGACTAGAAATCACATCAGAGAGTTCATCAAGAAGCACAATGCAAGATTTCTGTAAATGGCACAAAATGATTCACTAAGAGATTTTAAGGCCAGAAAAGTGGAATGGAATGAGAGGAGGATGCTTATAACGTATTTCATTTTATGATGTTCTTTCTGAGGCATGTTGTCAGATCAACAATGACATTCACACACACACACACACACACACACACACACACACACACACACACACACACACACACACACACACACACACACACACACACACACATTTTCTAAGCCGCTTCTCCCTCAGGGTTGCGGGAGATGCTGGAGCCAATCCCAGCGGTCATCTGGCGGAAGGCAGGATATACCTTGGACAGGGCTATGACATTCAGTGTTAGCTTATAATTTGTTCATTTTCCAACTACACTCTTAAAAATTGAAGTACACAAAGTGATTTTTTGGAGTGATGCCACAGAGGAACCACTTTTGGTTCCCAAAATAACCTTTCAGTGGCTGATTGCTTAAAGAACTGCACTTCAACATTACACTTCTAAACATCTGAACTTTCTTAAAACAAATCTATATCAGCCAATATCTGACATTTTTCTTGTATTGGATTTTTCCACTTCCAAGCTCTTATTCATGTCTTGTTGAAGAGCACAGATTTGACTGCATTTAATGACATGCAAACTACTCTGCATCTGATTCATGAAACTTTCATACAATGTGGAAACTGGTGGAGAATTAAAGACAAATGATGAATCAGCTTCGGTGCGTGAAATCAAGCGCCCACTTATAAGCATTTCATTTACATATCATTTACACAAAGCATGTCCTAATTCATAGAGGTTTCAGTAGAGAGCAAATAAAATGACACCTGTCAGTGGCTCATGAGCCAATGGCTGTGTTCTTATGTCAAGGCTGAGGTCAAGAGGAGAGTGCACTGGTCCCCCTGCTGACAAAACTTTATAATGCTGAAGTTACGACAGTGAAAACAAATAAATAGAGAAAAGGTCTAAGATGTAGGATTTGTTTGTGTATCAAGATTATTAAAATAACATATTTAAATTATATTATTTCACTTTATGAGATGCTTCAGCACAAAAAAAACTGTTTTGCATTTGTCAATAGTATAAAATAAAATCACAGTGTAATATGTCCTTAATCGGAAAACATGGAATAGTTGGAGCATTTGTTTCTACTATATTTGTACTGGACTGCCATGTTCACCATGTGTATTGTTATTATGTTATAAATGATGCTGATCATAGTTTTAGTTAGTTAACTGCAAACCAAGCCTTTTAAGACTATTATAAAACTATTATGTTTAAATTTACACACACTTCTACCAAACATGATGTGCCAAAGATGTGCTCTCTATTCTGTAAACCTCATTCAATAAGCAGGCCAGGTTGAAACACTCCTTACAACTTCAGTGTGAATGAGCAGAACTGTAAGCTGAAAAGGTGGGATGAATGTAAATATAAACATTTTTATACACTACAAAAAGAATGCATTCAAAATAGTCTTTGGAGTTTAGTTTACATGTATATAGTATGAATTAGGGAGAGTATGGTATGCATTGAACTTTGTGTGAATACTTCATCAGCTTCCTTTACTTCAAAAAAAGGAGGATTTTTTTTTTCCATAACCTGGGCCTTTTTAAATGTTTTTACTAGAACTTTACATGCAAGTCAGGAACCATTTAGGACTCTTTCTTTTTAAAAGTGTTTAGTGAATGCTATTATAGTTATATAGAAGTTGCTGGGTTAAGGAATCCAAATAAATAACTAATTCAGTTATTAGCATGCCACCAGTTTAATTGGTATTCTATGAGTAGAGTACTCAGTGGATGCCTGGTTGTGGGGAATGGCTTTCGCATTGCTGAGTCATGAGGTTGCTTTTGCGCTCTACTCTTGCTTTGACGCAAGTTCCTTTGGAAGTAGCCTCGCCTTCGTCTCTTGCGCAACGCGGCTCCGTTAAAAAAAAAACTCACAGCATCCCGACTTTGACTGCTGCTGCACTCATCTGCCTCAAGCCTTCTCCCACATAATCAATCTGGGCTGGCGCAGCGCGGCCTTTGAAGGAAGCGGTAGAATGAAAGAGAGAAATGGTGGGGGTGTGGAGAGTGGTGGTGGTGGTGGTGGTGGGGAGAGGGTGTGGGGGGGCTGAACATTTGCTAGCCCATGCACCTCCCTGCCTGCGTCGCTAACAGCCTCTGGGATGATTAAATGGATGTAATGTATATTCCTCCCCACTTTGGCCTCAGTGTGTTTTCTGCCTTGCGTTCCTATTCATCGCAGATGCTAGCGCGATCCATCACAGGTCTGGGTGATGGATTGCCGTGCCCTTCATAAGCTGCCCCGGACACGCTCTTATTGTATCCTTTTACTGCTGCCGACTGACGGGCCCAGCTACAGCGGATATACAGCCGGTGAATGAGAGTGTGATGGATAGAAAAAGCCGCTCCACTGTATGTACACGATACCCAGCACCCTGCACGGCAGCAGCAGCAGGACCAGCAGCAGCAGCAGCAGCAGCCGGGACAAAAGTGAGGGAAAGCGAGAGCCGGAGAGACAGAAATAACACACTGAGATGTGGGCACATGAAAGGGGATCTTTATAGAATTACATGGCGGTCCTGGTTTTTTAAATAAACTGGATGAATGAATTAGACTTGCTTCTTTTTTTCTTCTTTTTGGAAGGGTAAAATGTTTCTGTGATGAAATATTAATGCAGAACTCGCCCTGGGTGCTGTTATTTTAAGAGATTTCCTTGCCATTTAGGACTCAAAGCACTTTGTCACATCCAGGGACAATTTGCAAGAACTCTTTTGATGAAGCTTTAAAGCAAATCACTAATGTTTTACAGAGGTGCTACAGATGGAATTAGATTTGATCCACACGTTATATATAAAATTTATTTGTTTATATGTTTTATGCACTGGAAAAAAAAGCAGTGCATTGATTTTACTCTGATGAAATTGTACAATTTTAATACATGAATAAATTATCTTGTATCAACACAATTGCTGCCAGATGTATGTAAACTGAAAGATGAAGCATGATATAATTGTAATGTAGTTTGGTGCATACGGTTTATTCAAAGTACATTTAATGCATTATTTTGCATCAGTGCAAGTTTTTTTTTCCTCTAATGCCCCAAATCTAGATCGGCAAAGACATTTAGTATCTGAAGACTGCTTCGTTAGTTTTGCACTGGAGCTATGAGGCTAATGTAGCTAAGACATAATGGAAAGTTATACCTCATCAGTTAGCTTTGTAAAAACTGCCTGCCTTCAATCTATGAAAGTGGACAAAACAGACAAAAGAGTGCTTTTATAAGCTTCCAGCACTTCCTTGTTAGATTAGCCTTGTAGCTTCAGTGCAAACCTGGAGGAAACTAAAAAGTAAAGTCCATGGACTAGATTAGAGGAAAGGGGAAAACTGTTTTAAAATTACTTGTTGAATGAAAGTATTGGTTTATTTATAGGAGGCAAATAGAAAGTAAAACACAAAGCTCAGTTGCTCAAGTTAGCACATACAAAAGGCTTGCATGAGTTTGTTCTAACAATGTAAATAGATTTTAATATTATACATTTAACAGAAATCATAATAATGCTGTGGGGTTGTTTTTCAGGGTTTGGCCTAGGCCCCTTATTTTCAGCAGAGAATCTTTAGTCTTCAGCATTTTGTACAATTTTTTGCCTCCACCTTTCTGGGAAGAGCTTGGGGAAGGCCCCAGTGCACAAAGCAAGGTCCATACAGGCAGGACTGTGTGAGTTTGGTGTGGAAGAATGTGACTGGCCCTCACACAGCCCTGACCCCATCAAACACCTTTTTTGAGATTTTGAGCCAAGCCCTCTTGTCCAACAACAGTGTCTAACCTCACCAATGCTGTTCTGGATGAATAGGCAAAAATTCCACAGACACACTCCAAAATCTTGTAGAAAGCTTCCCAGAAGCTGTTTTATCTGCAAAGGGGGACCCACTCCATTTTATCGCCTATGGATTTAGAACAGGATGTCATAAAAGCTTCTATTGGTATAATGTCAAGATGCCTCGATACTTTTGTCCATGTAGTGTAAATTAGACTAAAGTAAATTCAATTGTATTGCATGGCCAACTTCTCATTTCTATCATTGAGCATGGTAACAAAAAACAGCCTTGTGAAATTTTTTGCCTATACATTAAAGTCATTTCAGAAAGACCAGTATCCATGTATGAGTTCTTTTCAAAGAGGGTGAATTAAACATTTATTGTAATAGGCCATTGAGCTCTATTGTGTGTAAATGGGGTGAAGGAGCACTGCACTCATCAGTGCAGGATGGAAACATAAGCCCTTTAATAAGGGGCTTAGAGAAAGAGATGGGAAAGGGCCACATCAAGAATTAGCTACTGATTATTTGCAATCCTTCAGGCATAATCTATATAAGCCACAGCTTTGCCCTGGCCCAAGCCCACCCACTTACCCTAGCCTTCCATAAGTCCAAGGCGCTTTTTTGACTTCAGAACTGATGTAAAAAGCTCAGGTTCACAGGTGCCTCATGACAAGAAGTAATTGACCAGGAGGAACATGAAGACAACTTTGAGTACCTTGGTACCCTCTGAATTCTAAATATTTTAAGTTTTTGGACTTTCATGCAGTGAAGTTCTTACAATTAAAGAGGAATTCCGTTAATTGTCAAAATCTCTTCATAATTCCGTTATTGAGGTATGAGAAAGTGAAGCACACGGAGGCAGGTGTGTGTTGCCATCATTCTGCTGCTGTGCCACAGCAAGCTGCGTACAGTCGCACCAGCCGGCATCACTTGGCTCTCTGCCATGTCCTTTGCCTCCTTTGTGAAGTAGGTGAATAGATACAAAACACATTTATATTTATGTACACTGAAGAATTCTGCATGCTGTGATGTCCATTGTGTTCATGTTAAGTAAGCAAAATGTGACCAGGAAACATACATAAATGCATTTCAAATGCATTTCATTTGCAAAATTATACACTAAACCTTTCTTTCCTTTCTGTTCCTAATTTTCTGCTATGTTGGTATAACTGATTATAGTCCTGAAAGATCAGCAATATACAGACTATACGATTTCCTCTAGCAGAGATCAATAAATTACAGCTGTCAGCAGTACTTCTGTATACCAGTGACAGAAACAGAGAAACATGAGTTAAATCTGATGAACCCTGGACTAATTTAGCATCATATCTTGATATTTTTGGTTATTTACAACTATGAAGTATTGACATGAGATAATCATACACCTCATATGTTGCCATTTAGAGGAGACCATAGGCTTCCCTGATATCATCATTTCATATCTGATTGCAAATAAACACATGATAACTTAATGAATTTGGATGAATTACTCTGAGCGTAGCCTAATTTTTAAATTTTTATTTATTCCTTTTTATTCTATATGTACAAAAGATTAAAGCTGTAAATGCAGTTATGTTATAACTGAAGTTTGGGGGGAGGAACATGGCTGAAACCACTCCTTTCAATCTCATGCCTTATAAATTTGCATCCTCACCTTCTGTTCCTGTGATGAAGTGTTCGCAATCCCCACTGCCACCCTATCTCTTCCCTGTTCCTCAGTCCTGCATCAGTCCTATTACAGCTGTGAGGAGGGATCTGGCCTTCTGGCTACAGTCAGAAGCTTCCCAGAACTCCAGCCCATGTTTTCAGAGTTCTCCACCCTCCCTATTCCCTCATACTACCAACACAAGTTAAAAGCATGGTCTGAATTCACAAATTTCAGATATTTTCATAAGTTGGTAGACTAGAGTGTCTGTGCACTGACAATACAATAATTATGATGGTTCATTCTACTGCTTATTACAGTTAAGTGAGCAGTTAAATGTAAATATTATTGTTAAAAAAGCAAGTCCTGTTGATGATGTGTGTATTATGTCTGTTATTTAAACCATTCCAGAATCTGGAACAGTGCAGAGTGCCCACAAAGTGCAAGCTTTGGGTTCAGTTTAAGGAAATCTCCAACGTTTTCAACTTAATCTCTGTGAAAACCTGATGAGTTAACACTTTGTAACACTTTACTGTAGGTATAGTAGGGTACCTTTCAAAAGGCTGCATGACACCTACATATGCTTGTTGAGACAACTGGCATAACCCTACATAAATGTTTATAAGTGCTTAACAGACATTTTTTGCTATAAAGGTCACATTTGCCAATTTTGATCTAAAGTAGTTAGACATGACACGTAGTTGACATGACTGAAGCTTATGTAGGTGTCATGTAGTCTTATGAACAGCATCCTACAGTTTAGTGTTACCAAAACTAATGGTTTTAGGAAGCTGATTACCTTAAATCATTTAAGTAATTCAAAATATTTGAACACAAATAATTCCCTGAACTGTGTATGAATAACACACATGTTTACTGTTAGGTAAACTGAATAAATGTAACTCCATTCCTTTTGTTGATCTTCAAATGATTGAATATTATGGACTTATAGGTAACAGATGTACAACCTCCATGGGGCCCTATTAAAATTCTGCAAAAGAACCCTCCTACCTGACCCGTGAGTTATGTAAACCATTTTTAATTTTAGCATAGTTAGACCTGACATCCCAGTGCTTCCACTACAATCTCTTTTCCTTTAAAAAGTTAATCTCTCAGTCTGAGTCTAGGTAGACCAGGTAGACAAAGAAGAGAATAAGGTATGTACAAACAATATTTTTAGTCAAATAACATTTACTCTTCTACTGACAAATGTTTATAATTCACTGTTGAGTTAGTTTGAACCTTTCAACTTAAATATCTCCAATGTCTTGCAGTATTTAAGTTCTGTTAACATTTTTTCCCATTAAGATGTGCAGTTAGGTTTCACAATGTAAGTACAGAGAAATGCATTAGAAGTTTTGTCCATGGTAACTGATAATATGCTCAGATACTGCAGATAGCAATGAGACTGGAAGTACCAAACTCTTCTGTATTGTCAGATTTCTAGTCTGCTCTTTTGCAGTTAATCCATTTGGAGATGATACGTGGTTGTTGAGTGCATGTTAGTTTTGTAGATAAGAAGATGCTTATAGCCAAGCAGATGGTTCATTAAACTGCTGAGGGATGAAATGGTGTGTGTGTGAGAGCAGGAAACATTTTCTACAGGGAATTGTCGCTTTGCTGAAGACACTTCACACATCTCCAACTTCAAGGACGCTCTTTAATTTAAAGATCCACCATAAATGATTAATTTAATATTGATGAATATTTAACATTTCTTAATAAATTATTATTCATGCTATTAAGCACTACATGAGTCTGTATAAGTGGACTGGTGTCTTTTATATATATATATATATATATATATATATATATATGTGTGTGTGTGTGTGTGTGTGTGTGTGTGTGTGTGTGTGTGTAATAATATGTCATGGTCCTCACAGCGTATGCTAAACCTGTATGTGTGTGTGTGTGTGTGTCTGTGTGTGTGTGTGTGTGTGTGTGGGCATGTGCTTTTCACAGGTTTCATTTGAGCATTTATGTTGGTGTGAAACTATTTTAATGCCAATAATTCCACAGTCTATAAATGAAGGATGTTCATTTTCCATATAGAGGGTGGATGCTATATAGGCAGCATTTTAAGCATGCTTTCCATTAGTTATGCACAGATGGTAACCCTGCTCATAAGTTACACTACTGTGCAAAAGTCAGAGACCACTCTTTATTTACTTAGTTTCCAGAGATCATTAAGTACAAATTATTCATTTTCATGAGATGCAAAAAAAATTGTAAAACTTTGGAAGTGTGGACAAACATTCCTGTGGATTACTTTGAAAAATTAAAAGTAAATCTCCTGAAAAAAAATGAAAACTGCAATAAAGACAAAGAGTGGACACATTAAATACTGAAATATTTGAAATTATATTTTGCTGCTTGTTGCTATTTGTTTTTCTTGACACTAGACAATGAATAATGGACCTTTTAAGGGCTGTTTAGTCTCTGACTGTTGCACTATACTTTAGGTGGTGTTGTGTAATGAAGAGGTGCAGTTGCAGCAGATTATTAAATTTACATTGATTTCCATTAGTTATTACTTGTTGTCCTTATGTTTCTGGTTTCAGTGTTGTTGTATGACTAACACTGTCACAGCAATGCTGTTCAAATACAGGTAGACATGAAAGCCTTAATTAAAGTGGGTAGACCACTTCAGTGGCTAGTGAACACTTTGTGCAGTGAAAGTCGGGGCTATTTGACTCCATGTCTGTCTCTTATGTTAAAAATAGACATGGATACATTATGAATGCAGTTTTGACCTTACAAGGTTCCACACATGTCCATGAATAATTAACATCCTGTAAAATAATTAATTAAGTTATATGAAAATCTAACAGCTTTCTTTTTTAAATGAGCTTGGTGAGTGTTCTCCTTATCGCAGTTAATCAGAGTACATGTTCCATAATGACTATGCTGAATATATTACTTGGCAAAATGACATTAAAAGACATGCGAAAGGCATTCTCTTAATTCGCTGTCATTTCAGCTTGTTGTTAATGGGTGTTTGGTGCAATGTTTGGAGCAAATTTCACTGGGTGGTTCTTTTAAAAACATTTTTGTAAATGAGTTGTATGAGTAATAAACCTTTAAAAGTTCAAAGAGTCTCCACAATGTAATTGCTGTAAATAAAAGGGTTTGTTATGTCCTGCATAATTACATCATTATTAGGTAAGGAGTCATTCAGCGTGGTTTGATGTGAAATGTGTTAGTCTATAGAAAAAATTTACCCTCATGCCCCACTTTTTCCACTAGTTTAATATTGTCAACATTACATGCTCAGAAGATATGTAGTTTCAATGGCCATACTTGTTTTGTAGGCATCACAGCCATTAGTTGTAAGGGGATCTGACTCAGTAATTACTCTACAAGGAACAATTTCACATCAAAATATTCTGAATTACTTTATTAACTTAGCATATAATTTACACTATATGACCAAAAGTATGTGGACACTTAACCATCACACCTATATGAGGTTATTAGACATCCCATTTCATCACCATGGACATTTATCCGAAGTTGACCCCCCCTTTGCAGCTACTATAGCCTTCACTTATGTGGGAAGGCTTTCCACAAGATTGGTGCATGTTTCTGTGGAAATTTGTGCCCATTCAGTCGCAAAGAGCACTTGTCCACGCATTGTCCACGCATTGAGCACTTGTCCACGCAAGAGTCCACGCATTGATGCTGGACAAGATCACAATGTCACAATGTGTTCAAATGGTGTTCAGTGGGGATGAGGTCAGGTTGAGTTTTCCCACAAACTCATCGAATCATATCTTTATGAATTTGTTTGGTGCACAGGGGCGCTGTCATGCTGGAACAGGAAAGGGCCTTTCACAAACTGTTGTCCCCAAATTGTCTAAAATGTCTTTGCATGTTGTAACATACATTTTTACCCTTCACTGGAACTAAGGAGCTGAGCCCAAAACCTGAAACAGCTCTAAACCATAATCCATAATCCCCCAAACTTTATAGTTGGAACTATACAGTACAGTAGTTAGCATTCTGAGTGTTCTGCTGGCATCTGCCAATCCAAGATTTGTCAGTCATACTGCCAGATTCATCACTGATGAGAACATGCTTCCTCTGTTCCAGAGTTCAGTGACAGCATGCTTTAAACCCTTCCAGCTGACATTTGGCATTGCTCATAGTGCTCTTAGGCTTGTGTGCAGCTCATCAGCCACGGACACTCATTTCATGGTTTATTGGGGCAGATCTAACAGAGCAGAGAACTGCCTTATAGCAAAGGGGGCATCCTATGACAGTGCCACACTTAAAGTTAATTTTACACACTTAGCACTGGATGTGGCTAAAAACATGTAGAGTATGTTCAGTCTCAAAACGTACAATATTTTGCTGTGGTTTCCAGCTTAAGATCACTAAAAAAATTGTCACCCATCCCTTGAAACATACCAAATAGTGTGTAATACCTTCACCAACACAAATAACAGCTGTGATTTGATTTGGCCTGTACTGGACAAGATTCTGGTTGTAGGCAACATCAATGTTCAGCCACTCCTGCAAGAATTACACAATTACACTGCCTGGTATCTTACTCGCTGTTCCAGGTCGTCCCACAGATTTTCAAGAGGATTCAAATCTGGGAATTTGCAGGCCAGCACAGATGTGTGAATGCTCCTGAATGTTCATCATGCATATCAGTCACATTTACAGCCCAGTGAATGTGGGAAAGGAACAATGCGTTCCTCAGTAAGATGATGAGTAAAAGGTAAAACCTGTTTTTCCAGCAGCTCAGTGTTGGCACTGTGGTTCAAATTTACTGTGACCTCAACCACAGGACCCATTTCTCTGTAATTAAAATACCTCTAGAACATCATAGAGCCACCTCCAGCTAGAACCACACCTTTCAAACAGCCCTCATTGAAGACTTCCTGAGGTTTACGATAAACACAATGCTGAGCTTCACTCACATACAGGCAGAAACGAGATTCATCTGTCCAGATAACACATTTCCTGTCATGAACAGTCCATTTTTTGTTTCTCTTCACCCACTGTAACCGCGCAACTTTGTGAGCGGAAGTGAATGGCCCCTTGCATGCCACTCTGCTCTATATGTTTATGGTATTCAGCTCTCTGGGGAGTGTTTTTTCAGAAAAAAGGACCTGTAATGATTTCTAGAAGCAATTCTTGCCTGGATGCGAAGCAGTTTTTATTCACAGATGTCAATGATCCCTGTCTGTCAGTTTCATCTTTCAGCCTGAATTCTGATAAGAATTTCCTGTAGACTGGGATTTTCCCCTCTGCTGGTAGACCCGTATGATCGTACAATTTGATACACCTCAAATTTAGCTACACCTTCACACTATGGCCTTTGGCAGCCAAATGCAATCACTCCTTTTTGCAAACCATAGACCTGCGTTGTGACCCTTTTTCCACACACTGAAAGAAACATTCATTACACTGTACCCACTTTTCTCAATCTATGAATCCCATGAACACCCCACAGATATTTACAGCTGAATTATTCTCATGCAATGGCATCTGCAGGAGCTTGAAGTTACCACCACTTTACACATGCAAGTTGACTAATTTTGTGTGGCTTAAATTTCCTCTCGTTTGATGGGTGTGTCTGAGGTGTTACTCAATCAGCATAGAATGTGTTTATAAATCATGCCACATTAAAAAGGCGGTGTGCACAATGGATTCTAATGAAGCTTTGTGGAAATGCAGCCACTGCAGCTTGGTCTATGTAACAATTAAACATGCTAGAAGTGCTATTTTGAAGTATTAAACATTTATTGTATTTAAACCCATTTCATCAGGCTCCAAAAATTCTTCGAAAAGAATGTCAAGAACACAATTCTCAGCTGCCATAGTTGCAACAGTTGCAACAACAGCGTTCAATGCACAACCGTTTTCATGTAAATAAATGTTTTCATGTTTTGCTATGTTTTGTCTGAACCTAAAAATAAAAAGGTGTGTCAACATACTTTTGGCCATATACTCTACACTGTTAGAAATAAAGATACCATGCATGTACATCATTCGTTCATCAAGCGACAAACAATGAAGGGTACCCTAAGAGGTGCAACAGCGGTTTTAAGGTCCAATTGTATTGTACCTTAAACAAGTTTTTCATAGTGGAAAAGTAGATATTTGTATCTTTTTATAAACTAATGTTTTTAAACACAACAATAAAATAAAAGCCTGGAGGCAAGCGGGGTGTGTGGAGTCAGTACAGCTTAGAAAATTATGGTACAATTATGTTCCGTGACTAAAGGGACTGAGATGTACCCCTGAGGATACCACCACAGTGACAAAAAGGGTACTGCCCCAATGACAGTGTCATACCTTTTTTTCTGAGAGTGTATGCAGAAATTTAGAAGAAAAAGAAAACAACATGGAATTCCCCTTTGAATGTTTTTTTTTTCTAGATCCATACAGCCAAGCCAAGAACCAATTAGATATTTTTAATTAGGTAGATGTTTTACTGATTTAAAGTGTATCAGCCAATTCAAAACTCTTTGTAAGGCTTCAGTGCTTCATTTGGCCAAAATGTAAGAAAATGTCACACGAGTCGACCTCCATGCCACACAAATTACGTTAGAAAAGCACATCATCCATTCTTCCTCACACATCCTCACATAGAGTCCTTGATTCCATTGAAACGAGCAGCCTTTCAGATGGGAGAGCAGAGCAGTATGGATTTGATTATGCTAGGTGCACTCTGGCTGAGTGTAATGCAGAGCGTTTATATGGGTTGCTTTAAAGGTACGGGTCAGTGGAAGAGGTGACGCCTGGGGCATAACTGTTATTGTTGAAAAAGCTCTTTAAGCTTCGGCTGTTCCCTTTCGTGTGAGTTTCGTCTTCTCTTTCATCACTTTGAACAATAATCAGCCCAGCACACAGGGACTGTCTTCGAGCGAAACAGGAAATAGGGGAGGAAATGGCGGCGTACAGAAGCTGTGTGGGCAAGTGCTTGTTATGAAATTACATTGCTCTCCCAAGCATCAAACCTCAGTGCTTAATTCAGTTTGTATTTTGAGCATTGGTCTTTATTTGGCTTGTCAAGTTAAACAGGAAATAAGGGGGGTTATATTTTAAAGTGAAAGAACAGATGCAACATATAATCTAATAATTACAGTCATTTCCATCAAATGTTATGCAAAATGCATAATGTGAATGCACACATGTGAATTTTTTAGATCACACATAATTTTTATACTTTTATTCACAAAAAGTGGATTTTCTATTGTTTTCATCAAGATCAGTAGTGCCATGTGACCAAAAGCCTGAATTTAATTCGTCTTTAATATAATTGAGTGATATAAACTTGTATGTTAGCGATATGATGTGGCAGATTTGAAAAAGATCTTAAGTTTTATGCTCAGGCAGGCTCAGATCACATATGAAGCAAAGTAAATTGAATTATTTCAAATATGGCTATTAATGGGTTATGGTGTATGCTGTATCTGAAATATCTTCTACATGATATCCAACCTCTGACTTTGCCTGGAAGACTCAGACTTTATTTATTTATTTATCATCATGTACAGAACCTACACAGGTACAATGTGGTACTTATTACATTCATACAAATTGTTCCAAAACATTTTTTTGGCAACTCCAAAGAATATATGCATGGTTTGCCACTAAAAATAAACACAGTAGCTTTCAACTTTAGATGTACTTTTTTATTTCCTCCATTTCTGGGAGTTTGCAGAAGTTTTGGGTTTTGCACTGATCGTGCTCTTCTTCTGAGATAACTACACTCAACCCTATTCTCCCCCGTACATCTCATGTATAATGAGGAGTTGGCTTTACATTACATCAAAAGATAACAGAGAGTGAAAATGTTTTGTTTTTGTAAGTGTTCATCATAACTTTCATCACTGGGTTCGTGTCTCATGAGTGTTCTGTTTTCACTTGTTCTAATAGTTTCAAGCTGGGAGTACATAAACAAATCCCAATTCAAGTGCTTTTCTCCTAAAAGAATTTGAACCTGGCAAGCCTGAAGAGATGTTTCAAAATTCTTTCAAACTCAAAATTACACCAATAACTCAAAATTACACCAATAACTCAGAGGTTAAATTTGGGCTGCGCAAAGATATTTGTTTAGATTTGGAATGCTGATCCTCATTTGTTAACCAAAGTACTTTGTGTTGGATTCTAGGCACTCCATCGATGCAGAATTGTTCCAATGATCTCATCAAAAACTTTCTGCATTGAAGCCCATCATCACAGCAGCAATGCTTTTATTGTACCTATGAAATGGTCTTCAGACTTTACCCATTGTTTATCAACTTTTAACAAATCTAATCTTAACTTTAATTAAATCTCATGTAAAAGTTTCTAATCATTTAAGGCAGGCAAGTGAATCATGAGCAAAACTACAAAAAGTCTAGAAAAGTAAGCCCAAAAAATAAATAAATAAATAAATAAAAAAGCAACCCCACCTTGCAGATGATTCAAAGGCACAAGGACAAACAGAAAGGGTGAATATATCACTTTAATGAAGCCTACAATGATGAACAAGTGTTGGTAATTATTAGTTGATGGTGCCAGTATGGAGCCAGAGCAGCACTTTATCTCCAATTTCTTTTTTTGCCATTTACAGAACCATTTCTTTAACACTGCATTGGTGAATGTTGAAGATAATGGGACAAAGCTGGACTGGTTTCAGTGTCAGAGATCTATGGCCAAATACAGAAAAACATGTCCTAAAAATATATATATGTTAATTTCTGATTATATTCTCAAAGTGTGACACTGACCAGCCTCCATAACCTCAGGCACACCACATATTTGTACACTATTTCTTACGGATGCTAGATTCCAAATCATTGAGTTTGTCCATCAGTGTCCCCATTTCTTTTAGCATTTCATCACTATTTCATATTTCCACTTTTTGTCTAATTTTATGCTATCCTGTTTTGCCTATGCTTTTAGCTAAAGATTTCAGTTAATCTCCTACTTGAATTAATCAAAGTTTCTTTTTAATATAATGTGTAAACATCCTTTTTAGTTATAAACGCATGATCATATTGGCAGCTAAATGACATAACAGCCGAACAAATATTGCCCCTTCCTTCAGTGTTCCCCCCAAAATACATACACGTGTTGCCATGGCTGCAATGCCTGAATGCTGGTACTAACTTACTTGTAACTGATAACAAACAGAAATGCTGACACAGGCAGAAACTGAAAAAGCTCATTAGTTGTTAACATTAGCAATAATTAGCTTCCTTCAGAGTTCAGCTTGTTAGCCTAAGATTATTTGTTAGCTTTATGCTACTATCTACTGGCAAATTTTCTTAGCTAGTTCTACATCTTAAGCTAGCTGACATAGTTAAAGGGCAACTACATTAGCTAGTAAAACAGCTAACATTAAAGTTAACTCTTTAACGAGTAGTATCACTCATTGTCTCTTCATGGCCAGTAACTCCCTCAGCTCTTTCTTGGAAAGTCACACATATGATCACTCTTCTCTTTGCTCTTGATTCACAATATTCTTTCAGTTTGTGTTCTTCTGTCTTTTTTCTTGGTAGGTTTGGCAGTGTAAGCTGTTGTAGGTTGTGTCAGAAATTATACTTTTAGTCTTACATTCTCTGCCAGTTTCTCTGAAGAAGCTAAACATCTGTCTCTATGGGTCTTGGGACCTATTTTACATACAGAATGGTCATGGACATGCGTAGTTCCTTCTTGATGAAGGCTCTTGAATTAAACTACGCAACTTTTTTTACTTCTTAGAGCTGCCACATTTTGTTGGCAACATGTTGCAGCTTATTAGAGGGTTTAATTTCCATTGTTACAGCTGAGAACAGTTTAATAATAGCTTATGTAAATGGGAATGTGTCATTGGATGCTAATGTAAACAGAAACAAAATAAATGAGGTACACTTTAACTAAACAGACTTATCACATTCATTGAAATATTCACTTCAAGAGGTCTGTTTTAGAGCCAAGTTAATGAGAGTTGTGCACTTCAATAAGAAGATAATTAATCAGAAATCCATGATTTCATATTTCACAGATTAATCACATCCTGCATTGTAGACAGATGTGCCACTCAAGTGGCAAGACACTGGCAAAGGGAGAAAAGGGAGATTTTTGGGCCATGCATAGTGGACATGTGCTGCTAGACCAGAGGTTCCCAGTCCTGGTCCTGGAGTGTACATTTTAATATTTCCCTGCTACAAACACACCTAATCCAAATAATCTGCTCACTACAAACCATTCCTTAGCTAAAGTGGGCATGCTATGGCAGGAAAACAAAGATATGCATTAATTTGGATTTACAGTGATGATGACCGTTAAATGCAGCTATCACTTTAAAAACTTTCCTTTCATTAGTAGGTGAGGGTTAAGAATAGGTTCAGGCAAGGGCACAGGAATATCAGATAACCGTCATAAAGAATGTGTGTGGGTGTGTGTGTGTGAGCAGGTGGAGGGGTGAGAATGAAAACTGTTTGAATGAGAGATAATTATTATAGGAACTAATGTATGCTTTAAATTCTAAACACTTTAGTTCTTGCATTGTGATCCTCTGAGGGCCCTGCTGCCGAGGACAGTGTGTCTCTTTCTCCAACAATGACTGTCCTCTTTGTTTTAAACATGAGTGAAGCAAGAGCCATGCCCTGGAGAAGGTTCCTCGTTTGATGTGAGCTATCTAAGTTAGTATGCTCCGTTCCTGGCTGTCAATTGAAGAAAGTAGGCTGAATCTAGATGATCAGGTGGAATGCTTGACAGTAATAGTTCACATTAAAATGTTTACAAATTATATCTCAGTTGTTTTGGCCATGCACTCAAGTATGTTGGGTGAATTCTGTCCTTTATTCGAAGACATGCATTTCTACAATGGCAGAGCTACATGGATATTACAATCTTTGTTATCACACCCATCTCATTTTAGGGGGACCATTGGGCATTTTTCCACAGCACAAACAATTGGCACCAGAAACTGGCCATTGGCCACTGATCCAGTACTAAAGGTTCCAGGTTTATGGCTTTTGGGACCTGTTCAAGATTGGTACAAGAGTCTAATGTCTTTGGTAACTACTCAAGTCTTTGGCAACTGAAACCAATAACAATTTAATAACAAATTCTTTACATTTCCAGGTGAATATAAAGTTATGAAGCTCTATTACACAAACACTAAATGCGCCATAATCTGAATTAAAAAGGTATGTTGTAATGATTGCTATTTTTAGAATAATTGTTTTGTAACTACTTTGCTAAAGTGGCAAACTAGTTAGGATGCTAAGCATTTGACAAGGCATACATTTATCAAAGATTGCCATAAAAAGGATGATACTAGAATGATCGTGATATATGCTGTACCTAAGACACAAACCACTGGAAAGCTTCAAGAACACAAAGGCCAGCTAGTTTTCTGAAAAAGGACCTCAAAGAGCCTGTAGAGGTCTGGGACCAGAATGATGAAAAGTGGAAATTGCTGCTCATGATCCAAAACATTCCACCTCATCTAGACATCATACATTCAGACATCATAGGCGTGTATGACTGCCAGTGGAACTGGCTTACGTCTCTTTATTGATGATGCTCCTGTTAACATCAAGATGAAGTACAGAAATCTTGTAATTGCTTAGATCCAAGCAAATCTCCCAAAACAAAGTGCTTCACTTTTCAGCAGCACAATGACTCACACCTCACATATTGAATATGAGATGTCAAAAGTCACTGAAACAAGCTGGGCCTAGAATGTGCTGCACTACAGGCACTACAGGCCTGGAAGAGCAGTAACACCATCTGGTCATGTCTATGAGTCACAGACTTCAGCCTGTCACTGACTGCAAAGGATTTGCAGCAGGATTCCTGTGTAATTCAGCTAATATTACAGTGATATGCTGTACCTCCCCATAGTGACTATCACTCAAATCCAGTTTGCTGGAACACAGAGTCAAAATAACAAAATGAAAGTATTACTAAATTAGCTTGCAGCTTTCTATAGTATATTTGAACACTTTTTCAGTAGTTAAGCAAATTATGAGTTAGTTTTTGAGTATAAGCTACTGATGAAGGGTTTTAATTATTCCTACTCCAACTGACATGGTACTTCACATGCCTGTGATTAATCTGTGACAGTATGATTCTCTCAGAATGGCAAATTATGAGTTAGTTAGCAGAATAAGCAAATTATGAGTTAGTTTTTGAGTATAAGCTACTGATGAAGGGTTTTAATTATTCCTACTCCAACTGACATGGTACTTCACATGCCTGTGATTAATCTGTGACAGTATGATTCTCTCAGAATGGCCTGTATAAATGATTAAAAGGCATAGAGTCCCAGTGGTTTTCACTCTATCTGCCTTTCAAATTAAAATTAGTGTCAATAATTAATGAAGCGGGATTACTATGAGAACACCTTATTGAAAGGTGTGTGTGTGTGCGTGTGTGTGTGTGTGTGTGTGCGTGATTATATGTTGATTTCATATTGTCCTTGATTTACATTGTCCTTACCAGCCTGTAAATAACTTCCCACACACAAGACCTGAAACTTCATCTCGTGTTGGTCTGTCTATCATCTGTCTAGTTTCGCTTTAGATATGATGTATCTGATATTATATCTTTGACTTTAGCAAAGATGAATAGGATAACCCTGATCTCATAACCATTACAATAACCAGTGAGGTATATTTATCCACCGTGTCTCATGGCAACATGTGTGGAGGATGTTTTGTGCTCCATTGCGTGTGAGCAAAACTGGAATTTAACAGTTGTAAAAGAATGACTGATACGTCGGGTGGCGCAGTTGGTAGCGCTGTCACCTCACAGTTATAAGGGCCTGGGTTTGATATCCCAGCTGGGCATCCAGGGTCCTTTCTGTGTGGAGTTTGTATGTTCTCCCTATGTCATACAGTCAGGCTTCCCAGGAGGATAAATGAGTGAGATGATAAGAGTGATTGATGTGCCACTAAAGCTCTTCACAACAAGGTAGTAGTGAGGATAATGATGACAGTAAATTAGTCAGAATTATTAGGCTGCTACATGTTAATACATATACACACCACATCTCGATCATCAGGAGGGTGTTGGTGTTTCTATTTCCTTTCTGAAGCTGGAAAACTGAACCAGTGCTGGCTCTAATGTAAGCTAAATTTTCCCCTGGTTACTGTATTTACTAATACACATTCTAATACGATGTTTAATGAATAATAATGTCAAGATGAGTGCTGCTGTTTAGCTTAACTTAGCTGCTGACAGTTATCTTAATAGTCACATTAAACAGTGTTATATAGTGCACACATTTGCAATTAAAACCATTTTGTATAAATATTAGTGCACTTATATTCACCGTTATTTTTATTGCTTTTTTAAAGGTTGCCAAATACCTCAACAAATTCTCCTCTGTATCTCCACAGTTGCTCAGGCTAGCAGTAGTATTAGCATTAGTTCATCTGACAGGACAGCTTTCGTAGCTCAAACCTAAAACCCACTGCTTTAACATCCACTCAGTAAAAGCTGTCCCTGTTTTGGTTAAAGTAAACATGGCTTCCAGAATCCCTTTTGGCAAACGTTCATATTTTTTCAGTTCTCAGACATGGATGTCTACACTGAGCATCTTGCAAAGTCAGTTAATTTTTCTAAATGAAATGTTTTCAGATGCAATCCTCTGAACATCTTGCTTTTTTGCTCTTGAGCTTTTTAGTCTGTTAGCGCTGTTAGCAAGTGCTACAGATGCTAGGTGCCCTACACTGAAAGCTTGACAGACATAGCAGCCATAACTATGGGAGCTGGGACTTGACAGAATTTTATGAACTGTTGTAAATAGAATGGTTCAAAAATTTGATCCCAATAAAGTTTACAATGAATTCCAAGTAAACGGAAAGAAAATGGAAAAAAAAAAAGTTTTGTCTCATTTAGAGTCTAAGCAGACATAGGAAAAACATGAATCTTTTGCTTTTTGTTTTATTCCAGTCTGCATGTGTGACAGGCTGAGGATCATCCTGTCTGTGTTTGGCAGGGGGTGAAATGCATCTTAAGAGCGCAGCAGAGGATGTTTTCCCCTCGATGGACTTGCTTGCATGGTTCAAGGCCCTCCAAATGCGTGTGTGCTATAAGCTGGCAGGGCACGGCAGAGCACCGGCAGCAGATAGGATTCTCTAAACTGTTCTACCCTGTCGGCACTTGACTGCCTGCCAAAATCTTGATTACTCAATTCAGTGTCGAGCTGCACACAGGCCTGTGAGAGACACACAAAGGGAGTATTCTACATCTAGCTGACAGCACCACCTGATATGGTGAGGAAAACAAGGGCAGATATTTGAGATTTTGACCGCCCCTGTTTAGCAGTGCAAAACTTTTCACACTCCAGAGTGACCAAAGTCAAAGGTGCGATCACTTAGTATATGCCACGCTTGATGTTTCGCCAAAGTAAACTGTATGATGTTTGTGTTTTTTGCTTTGATTTTTAGATTTTTTGCTATCAACTTAAAGGAATGTTTGATTGGAAATTTGCATAATTTAAAGAGCAAAAATGGTTTATGTTACTCATTCATTAATATGCATGATAACTTCTGCAAGCAATGGATGGTTAGTGTACCTTATTACTTATGAATTCTAAACTGCACCCAGGGCTGAAAAAAATCTGTTCATTGTGACATCTTTGCAACAATGGAACAAAAGTACCATTTCAAACCGGCCCTATCAAAAAGACAAAGGACACCCTTGTGGCAAAGTCAGAGCTCCACATACTTTTTAGTTTTGAACTTTGGTAAAAGACTTCACACAGACACTGTACTCATTCACAGACCCTTTGGTTTCATTCGCACTACACCCACTGTGCAGAGAGCATCTCCATGACGGAGACAGGTTGAGTCTTACCTGCGACTTTTCCCAGGATGACCTCTGCTTTCAGCGCATGATGGATTATCTCCAGCCCCTGGACATCCATTTTCCTGCCCACTAAGAGAGCACCCCTAATCTGGGGTGGGTGGCGTGAAGCTTGGGGGGAATCTCATGGAGCAACAATAGCAATGATAACAACCATGGATCATCTTTACTGTGGGAATACATGTGGGAAGGTGGGTTTGTGGTGGAGAAAGAAGAGGAAAAATGGAGGGAGCGAGGAAGTTGGAGTCGACACGTTCTTGGGGGAGCATGAACACACGTGTATGCTGTTGTGTACACATCATGTGATTTCTAAGCAGTGATCCTGAAAATGCGGGGAACAGAAGGGGGCGAGAAGTGTCGCAGTTTCACCGCCTACCTCCAACTCTCTCTCTCTCTCTCTCTCTCGCTCTCTCTCTCTCTCGCTCTCTCGAGTCAACGGTGATCAGTTGGAGAGTTTCGCACATTATCACACTTTACTCAACACTCGCTCTTATCTGGACATGGCGGCTTGTTGTGTCACTCCAGCCCACACACTCTCACTGCTTACACACAGCCCCGGCAAAGCTAAGCCTTCACTGACACGCTCAGCCAAGAGATAGCAGACAACTTACAATGGCGTTACTCATGCACTCGTCACCTTTCCATTGCGGGAGCACCGAGTGCTGCCCTTTCACACATTGTACCTTCATTTACCCAGCTAATTATACACTGCAGGCCAATAGCTGAAGATCTTTAGGGCTATACATTTTCATGAGGATGACAAAAGGCATGAGAAGAGTAGGATGAACGTTTAGAGAAATTATTCTGTCTTTGCTGGGAAGGGGCGGAGCAAGCGACGAGCGCACCGTTTCCGAATATGCTTGTCATGTTTCACCCATCGTTACACAATTATGCCACAGTTGCGGAAGTATGACACTGTTCCACACCAGCCTACTATCCATGACACAAATTACTGTAATCTGATTCTTTAATTGCCAGTAAAATAAACTTCTTTCCTTCACGCTCTTCCTTCAGGTTCCTGTCTGCTCTGTTATAGGGCCTAAACCAACAAATGAATTCGATCAGCTCAAACTACCAATCATTAGTGTCAAATGGAGTCTGAAAAGAGTGATATTTCCAAACTGACCTAGAATGTATCATAGCTGCTTGACCTCACCCCAACGTCATAGTGAAAACGAAGCAAGGCCTTGCTTTCTTTGATGTTGGAGATTTTTTGTTCAGCAGTTTAAAGCCACAGCCAATATCCTAGTTTCATCAGCATGGTGGACTGATTTATACGTGCTAAGGTGCACTTGTGGTCAGAGAGAACATACATAGAGTTCAGCACATTTACTTGCTTCCTTTAAAAAAAGAAGTCAAATTTCTTTATCAGTGTCATCTTGTAGCAAGAGTTCTGATATAAAGACTGTTTCCTATTTCTTAAGCCCTATGATTACAGCTTGGATACTGTCCAAGACAAAATCTTGTATCTTCACTTTTTTATTTTTCATTTTCAGCTGCCGTTTACACTTTGTGAACATTTCATAATAAAATGATCAGTAGAAATTATCCGGACTTAAATGGAAAACATCTATTTTACACTGATGTTCATTATGAATTAAGAATGATTTGTTTCTCATTTGGAGATACAAGGCTTTGTTCTGACAGCAGCGATATACTATTTCCATAACTTCTCTAATTACCTACTCCAAACCTGATTAGAAATATTCCTGTTTCACTGATATAGCTTCCTTTGTGTGCTGTCATTGGGATTCGCGATCCCAGTACAGTTGCACTGGTCTGTAATTACCTGCCACTCCCCCATTGTTATGTATAGCAGCG
Organism: Pygocentrus nattereri; assembly: GCF_015220715.1. NCBI lineage: Eukaryota > Metazoa > Chordata > Actinopteri > Characiformes > Serrasalmidae > Pygocentrus > Pygocentrus nattereri. The sequence continues at coordinate 12,992,839 of NC_051217.1, forward strand.
GCGATGAGGTGAGCTTCCTCCAGTTCCTTCCACACACTTTGGGGTATTATCATAAATACAGCACATTAACACTTGTTCCTCACTTGTCAGGGTATAAATTAAGTCTGCAGGTGTCCCGCCGAGGTTTTACCCCTGATACTAATTAAGGAGCGATAATTAGATTTGTTAAATTCAGTTCTTTCAGCCCGGCTGGCCCCCACCGGGATACAACAATCGCACGATCGCAGGCAAGAAAAGGGCTTAGGAGATATGACCTGATGTTACATCACAGACAGCCGAGTCTGGTTGATAAAGTCATCTTCCCACCATGAGGGAATATCAGGATATGATTATGATTTCCCCACACGACAGAGCTCATTCATCTGACACAGATCACTGCCGCTGTTTAGGGATCGTTGTCCAATATGTTTTGATGTGCATTTGATCTCTGTGTTTGAAAGGCAGGACTGTAGTTTAGATTTTACCTTCCCCACCACCATCCCGATCTTCAGCTTACCATAGCCTGACCTTCACTGCAAAAGCTTCTTGTATGACTTTCCTCCTTATGGGTTTATAGAAACTGTACACAAAGAGTGATGTGTATGTTTTTGATGTTCATTCTAGCCTGACCAAAGTACTTACTGTACTAAAGAAAATGATATGAGTCACCACCACATCAACACGTGAGTAAATTGGCATGTAATAAGGGTTTACAGGTGCCTTTTAAGTTCAAAACTGGGACGTGCACGCATGAAAGCACTAACGTGCGTCCAAACCAGTGAAGAAAGTCTAACGAGAAGGTATGTGAATAGTAACTAGAATAATATCACAAGCCAGTGCGCGTCATTTGTCTTGGTAATCGTGAATGATTGAGTCCAGTCATAACAGTAACCCATGAGCTGAAAGCCCCATAGCCAAGACGTGTGGGAGGGAATAAGGTAAAGGGATGGAGCAAATGCAACACCCCATCCAGCTGGGCCCCACAGCAGTCATTACTGAGGCCTAAAGTCCTACAGTCTGGAGCAGTCCCCGGCTGGCCTAAAGAGCATCTATTAGCAGCACTGAGGAAAAGAGGTAAGGCAAGAGGAAAAGCACGCTGCCTACTATAGCACTGGGAGAGGAGTGAGGATCTAGGTCAGCTAAAGAAGATTTACACTGGATGTACACACCAACCAGCCAGAAAATTCAGGAATTGTTTAAAAATAAAAAAAGAAAGTTAATTCAGTTAAAACTTTTGCTGAGCTGCATGTGTGGCATTTGTAATGTACCGTCTGTCTGAGCTCTTGATAAATAATAACTATTGATAGTATTTGCAACAAAACAATGGAGCTAATTTTGGTGATCTATTATTAAACAGTATAACCTGACTGGTAACACTGACTAATCTTTATTGACAACATAAGCACTTCATATCCACGTATATACACGTGGGTTTGTGTAAATTTTGGATGACGATTGTAGCCAAAATCAGCTAAATACTATAATATGTGACATAAAATTTACCATTGATGAACTATTATTATTTTGATGATATTAGCTGAGAAACTGATTAACACTGACTAATCTTTATCATGTTAATCACATTTTTATGCACATGTGGTTTTGTGTAAAATGTAAGAGATAATTAGCAGAATTGTAATTAATCAGCTTAAACTATAACATGCAGCACACAAACACACAGACAGCAAAGTAACAAAATCAATAGCAAAGTTAGAATGATAAAATTAAAAAATTCAATTTATAAAAAAGTAAGAATTATTGAAAGTAATAATTACATTCTGATTAAGCTTATGTTATTCACGCATACAGCTGTAATAAAATGCACTACTTTTTAAAGAAAGAAAATTAGCTAATTTTATTGTAATAAATCATGAAAATCTGTTTGTGTAACTATACATCTAAATGTATGTAATTAATTTTGCTTATTTGAATCTTTTGACAGCCCTAATGATTTCTAATATAATTGGTCTGATTTATCAAATATTATTTTAATAGATTTTAAGTGACACAGTGACTCTTAAAGGATGTAGGACCTGTAAGACTATGTGATTATATGGATATGGATAAAATAAAGCATGTGTGTGTGTCTCTGTGTGTGTGTGTGTGCGGTGTGTGTCAGACTCTGAAATAAGTAAAGGCATTGTTAACACTAATTGCCCTCTCACTAGCCACATTATCAGTGTGTGTGCAGGGACCGGGCTGGTTCCTGGCTTTCTCCTCGCTGGAGATGATAACCTGTCCCGACCCCCACAATAAGCCCAAGGACTGGAGAAGGCTGGCAGGCCCATGTGCCTCTCAGGGCCACAGGCGGGGGAACGGGGGGCTCTCGGGTACAGGCATCCGGCCTCCTCTGCTTCAGGAGGGAAGTTACTTGTGAACAAATACAAAGACCTACAGCCAGGAAGCCTTAATCACTGCAGCCTCCATTAGAGTAATTAGACCTGACGGACACTCACACCGAGAGAGAGAGAGAGAGAGAGAGAGAGAGAGAGAGAGAGAGAGAGAGAGAGAGAGAGAGAGAGAGAGAGAGAGAGAGAGAGAGAGAGGGAGAGAGAGGGAGAGAGAGAGAGAGAGAGAGAGAGAGAGAGAGAGAGAGAGAGAGAGAGAGAGAGAGGGAGATATAGGGCTTTTATTTACTCTTATTTTACACATCTCTCTCATTTTCCTCTCTCTACTTTATCTCTCATTTCTCTCTCTATCCTCTATCTCATTTTCTCTCTTTCTCTCTATTGTTCTCTCTTTCTTTCTTGCTCTTCTTTCTGTCTTTTTTCTCTCTTCCTATATTCTTACTGTCTATTACTCTCTCTCTCTCTCTTATCCTATCTTGTTCTCTTGCTCTTCTCTTTCTTTCTCTCTCTATCTTTCTCTTTTTCCTTTTTATCTTTTTCTCCCATTCTCCCACTCTCTTTTTCTCATTCTCTCTTTCTTTCTCTCATTCTCTCTTCTCTCTCTCCCCCCTATCTGTCGGTCTCAGTCCTTTCTCTCTTTCTTTCTCACACTCTCCTTCTCTTCCCTGTGAATTCAGTAAATTACCAGACTAATCAAAATCAGGAAGTACAGTGCACGAATACATTAATAAACAATGACTAAAGGTTTGAAACATAGTTGAACATGACCCAGAGAAAAGTCCCTGGCAAAGACCCCTCATAGTCCAAATGATTTCCGATATGAGATGAATGAGATGTGGAAGTGCATGCACTGCTCTAGATACTGCATTGCCCACTGCAACATCAGGGCCCAGGGGGCACTCCAGCAACAACCTCAGCTGTGTGGTTCTCATTGCTCTTTTTACAATGCACTTTAAAATTAATCACCTTACAATTCAATACATGGCAGCTCCCACATCTGTTGAGTTACATTTCTCTGGCTAGCAAGTTAGGAAAGAGGAGGGAAAACAGCACCAAAGAGCAAGGTGTTTATTTAAGACATAAATCTCAAATCTACAGTGAATTAAGATATCTCACTACAAACACTTAATGCCAATGTTTCCTGCCCTACGTCTCATTATATTTATTACAGTATTGTTTTTTTTTTGCATGTTAAAGTCAGGCTGGGTTTTTATTGCGGTTGTAAATGTCACTATCGGTAAGCCTCCTTTACTGATGGACTTTTTAGAAAGCAATTTGCAAATGCTTCGTATTTGTGTAACTACTAAGGCCATTTTTATTCTGTGTAATTTCTCCTGCAGCTCTGCGTCTTAGGGCCCTCCGGAGGCTCATTTAATGCGCGCCTGGGGCACGGTATGTGTCCTCTTTTTATCTCTTAAATATTTTCCCTCCTGCCCTCTGTCATTCTCAGCTGGCTGATTTACACCCAGCGTGAAGGAAGGAGGGGAGGTGGAGATTTCAGGAAGTCATAAAGAAGCGGGCGAAAACAAAACTCAGAGAGCACCCAGAGGCCGAGGGAGCTAATGTTGAGACTAATGTTGCTGTGTATCTCTGCTCCGTGTGCCTACTTTGGCTGGCACCTGTAATCTAACTGAACTTCTCTTTAGTCACTTCAGCTTTGAATCTTCAGTGGCAGCTTTTTAGGTGGGTAATTAGAGGCAAGATGCAATGACAGGTTTAAGCAAATTGTGTCTTGTAAATTTAAAGCATGAACAAAGAAATGAATTGCACAAGGGTTTGGATATGAGGATACATTTCTACAGACATCATTTTAAAAGTGATGACCCAATATAAAATTAATGAAAGTCTATATTTTGTTCTATGTCGATCTTCAAATAGTCTTTAGTACCTATAATTCTGTACATAATCAATAGGTCGCCTAAGACAATGCGCTGAACCTCCACCCTGCAGTTTGCCCCTGTCATTTCTTTCAGAAGTGGCTCGAAGTATGCCATTCACAGATCTGAGCTGGCCTTTCATTATCAGGTGCCGCCTGCTTGCCCCACCTGTCTGCACACAGGTCTGCCTAACAGAAATTACCCAGTCCTGCAGTGGACAGCCGCCAGGTAAAAGCCTCATTATCATAATGTTGTTCCCAAATAAAGGTTCACAGAGCTCAACTGGTAACTCCTCCTACTTTAACTTCTCTTAACAGTCCTACTGTCAATATGTATCAGCCAATATGTATAGGGATGCAGACAAACGTAGGAAGTCTGATCTTAATCTTGGCCTTTATGTTTTCAGTGCATTACAATGCAACTCTGACTACACTCTTAGCAAAGGGATTTCTATATAGGACTGAAAAAGGTATTCTGACTCATAACGGTTTTTGGTGCTATAAAGAACCAGTTTTACAACTACATACCACTGTTTTTCAATCATAAAGAAGAACAATTGATGCATTACAATGGTTATTGTAGTGTTCAAAGTCATATACAGAACAATTACCTTTATCATAAAAAAGATCAGGTGTGTTTTATTTATTTATTTACTTCCATCACATGTAATTATTCTGTTATTTCAACCTATTTTACTTTTACAGTTTAATCATATGTCTACCCCTGACTATTAGAGCTTTACCTTCAAAACCCACCCACCTCTGATATTATGCAAATATTTGCTAGTGCCCCAAAGGGGATTTTAATACTAGGTTAGTGCCAAGCTAACAGCTGGTGGATGGGAGCACTTTGCCTAGTGTTTTTGAATTGTTCATTGATGTATTTATTCATTTATTTCCTTCGATAGTTGGTCAATAATTTGTTATTTTATTCATTTTTCCTTTCTACCATAATATCATAGCAGTGGTGAATCATGACTATTGGAGCTTAGCTTTAAATAACCAAACTCTCCCACTTCTATTATAATACTGATTTCTGCTTGCGTCCCTCTAGCATTGCTAATAATATGTTATCTCTATATTGGTCGCCCCATCATAAATAAAATGTGATTGGTTGATTCCTAATTGTGTTGGTATTTTAATGTAATCTAATGTAATTCTTGATCAGTTTCTTTTGGGTGTGATGTAAAGTCTGTTGACTCAAACTGAAACTTAACAATGAATTAGGAGTTTTAGTACAATTACTACAACAAATAATAGCTCTATTACATATGAAGTATGTACATATGTAGTAACCAAAAATCAGCTTTCTTAGCTTTCCAGTGATTTGCTTATTTTTTCAAGTAAAACTCTTTAACGGCGATGTTTTGTAAATAAACACATTTAAAAAGACACCAATAATAATAATAATAATAAAAATAATAATAATAATTATTATTATTATTATTATTGTTGTCGATTTCATTTATAACATGTGTATGTGCATGTGTGTGTAAGAGAGAGAGAGAGAGAGAGAGAGAGAGAGAGGGAGAGAGAGAGAATGTGTGCATTTGTTTGTGTGTGGAGTGCCCAATTGGGTGGAAGTTGTTGAATATGTATTTTACACTGCTGTGAGGCTGAATGCTTCCCAGGGGTTTTCCCAGGGACTGCACTTTACTTCAGGAGAAACACTCAATGAGAGCCTTGATTTTCTTTTGATTAGATTTATAGTGAGCCTATGGTATTGAAACAATGCTTCAGAAGACTGTTTACACTGTCTGAACATAACGCCTATTGAGATTGAAAGTGCTGAAATACAGCCGGTGATTCAGTGTGACAAATGAATTCAATCAAATAAATCACAACCAACTATCAATATTCCTAAGTAAGAGGCATGACGGGAACTCGGGGATTGGACCATGTACAGGGTTACAAATGTAAGGGCAGATCATGGAGAGGTGTGAGGGCACTGAAGGCATGCACTCGGCTCGTGTATTAATGATGATATGGCCTGATTTACAGCACTGGGAATAGCCTTTTCTTTTGCAAAGGGGAATTCCCATTGTTTCTGCTCTAAAGACACGCTGAGGAAGGGATGTTATTTGGTTAAACACGGATTTGTTATTGTTTTCATCATTATTGCCATTGTTTGCTTGGATTTCAATTTCCTCGTGTGATTCTCTGGGCTCTATCTCTTTCCTGAGGGATGGAGGTGAGAGAGAGAGGGAGAGAGAGAGTGAGAGAGAAAGAGAGAGAGAGAGAGAGAGAGAGAGAGAGAGAGAGAGAGAGAGAGAGAGCACTGTGTAAATAAAGTCTAGGCTCAGTGGAGCAATGCTAGAGTGATTTATCTGAAGGGTTCCAGCCAGCGATGCTCGCAGAGATAAAGCATGGAAGGAAGGTGGAAGAAGAAAAGCAGTGGGGGGGATGAATAACCCCTCAGGCAACAGGGTGCCCTCCTTGCAGTAACCTGGACAACAAGCCAGGCGCCATCACCACTGAAACACTCTATAGTGCTGCAGGCTACAAGCTCCTCAGATGACAACAGTAAAATGTATGTGCCAGAAAGAGGAATAGGGCATAAGGGCTGCCATTCACTAGACCGTGGGGTGTGGCCCATTACTACAAGCTATTATGTGAAATTTTAGCATATCCCCACTGGCACTCAATATAGGCTCCCAAACATACACTCTAACAAACTTCTGTAGTAGTCACTAAATGATAAGGATAGATCAAAAATGTAAGCAGACTTCCTATTTCTAATCTTTCTGCAGCTTTGACACACATTCTTAGATATAGAGTTTATATCTTTTAAAGTTTTTGTCTTTGAATATATAATTTGGTTTCGTAAAGAACCTTTTAATGGATGGTTCCACTGCATTTTTATAAGGGAAATGTGTGGGCATTAAGAAAGTTTTTAGTTGTTTAACAACCTCCATGTAATGTTAACTTTTTTTGTAGTACCATGTGTCCAAGTGGAGAATTTAGGCTCATTTACTTTTTTGTATTTATTTATTTATTTATTTATTTTGGTGCATTCACAGTGATGTTCTCCCTATGAGTCAAAATAAAAATGAAAGTACCTTGCTAAAAAAAAATATACAAAGAAAAAAAAGTGTTCAGACCTAAGAAAAGAAATACGTGTGTAGAATTTTTACATGATGTGATGATGTGGATTTTTGCTTTGTTCTCTAAGAAGGTTCCTCAGGTCCACACATTCAATCTCTTAATCAGTCTTTTTTTACAAAAGCATATTAAAAGTTCTTTAGGGAACTTAAAGTGCTTTTTCTATGGGACTTCAGTTCATATCTAAAGATCACTTTAGAGTGGGGATAAGGCCTGCACCTCAGACATAACACCTGAAGAAAGCCAGAGGTATGGAGGGAGAGCTGAAACGTGTTGTGAGGGAGAGAGAGAGAGAGAAACAGGAGAAAGCTGGCGGCCAAATGTATTGGCAGCCCTGCACAGGCCCTAATGAGTGCCCTATTGTTTGTGTAACAGGAATGTTTTGTCTCGGAAGAGATGAACATGGAGAGACGCGACAGGAGACTCCATTGTTTCCTCCGCTGCTCTGCCGCTTTCTCGCCTCCTTCCACAAGCACAACAAAAGCGGTGCGAGGTGATGCATCGCCCTGGCTCCCCTGCCCATTGTTTTGAATAATCTTATTAAAAAATCAGCACTTTGCCTGCCGTCTGGGGAGAGTGTGTCTTGTGCCACAGGTGAAGCAGTGCAGGACTTTTCCCTGCTTGCCGAGTGTTTGTGTTGGCAGCCGGCACACTGTGATCACGCATTGTTTTCGCGGATATGTCCCGCTACTTTTGTCCCCAAAAATCAGAGACAAAAAAAAAAATCTCAAATAATATAAACAAAGGAAAAATTTGAGTAGAGAGTGCAATTAAAAAAGATGCTGTGTAATAACAGCAATCTATAGATACAGTAGATAGAAATATAGACAGCTTATTATATAATAACATTTAAAGCTTTTTTTTAATCATATAACAACCCCTGTTCCCAAAAGACTTTCAGTTGGGGGAAAAACACCAGTTCATGTTTTGGCATCTAGTTTTCAATCTACACTGTATAAGTCATTATTCAATATCATGTATTGACACAACATGTGGTTCCAAACTTCAGAATAGTACAGTGGACAGATAGATAAAGCCATTAGTACACAAACATAGAAGAGAAGATCAGTACACTGAGTGGTATGTATATTCCAAATTTATATACAGAATTACAAAAAAAACAAAAACAAACAAACAAAAAAAAACAACAACTTCCATAGCACATAAAAACTTACATCACAGTTGCAGACAGTGGGTTAAAACCCCTCTGGGGTCCCCAAAGTCACCCACTCAACAAATTGGACATTTCTATATATCACTGTTGTCAAATCAATCTCCAAAATGATAACTTTACAGATTAAAGAAAACACATATATAACTTTTAAGGCAATCAGACATTTTTCCAAATAACTTTGTGCCATTTCATCGCGTAATTTATATACAATATAAAGGGCTTTCAAATTATGTCAAAAACTGAAAAATGATAACTATTTTGATACAAGGTTTTGTTCCGACAGCAGTGATATACTTTTCTTTCTTTGCAATAATACAGGGAAGAAATACGGTTTAAACATTCCCTGAATTTGTAGAATTACCCTTTCTTACCATGATATTGTACATGACTCACATCCAGAGTTATGAGGCTTTGAAGAGGGGTTGAGATACATGTCATCTCGCTGTTACTGTGTGTAACTGGTGAATTTGTGTGTCTACATTTTGTATGGAACTGAGTAGTGGACACTCAGGAAATCACTAAGATAAGATAAGATAATCATCACACTTGGCACTTGGTGGAACGAAATAGTGTACTCAAGGTCCCAGTTATCTCCCAAAAGTAACAATAAACAATAAATAGTAAGGTGATAAAAAATAAATATTAAGGACTGACCAATCATGTCAGATACCCTTCATTCTTCATTCAGTCAACATTGGAGATAAATTTGAAATGGCATGGAAAAAGTTTTCAGCCACTGAATTTGCTGCGGGGGTTTTGGAGAGTAGCAATGCAGATAAAATATCATATCAAATATCATACAAGTGCTTTTAAAGGAAAATTTAGAAAGATGTGCCAAAACTGAGAAATACTCTTTGACCAAAAGGGGTTAAGCTTGTTATTCAGTAACCATTAGCCCTATTTATTATTTAGTAACTACTTGAAACTAATATGAAATGATTTTTTGTGAGTATCCATGGAAAATCATGCTCGTACTTTGAGTGAATCTCTTTGATTGAAAAGTAAAAGAAAGGAGAGAAAGACATCGCTGTGTGTCGGCCTTGTGAAATGTACGTCACTGTGTGTGTGTGTATGCAAGCTGGTATTGGTGTTTAATGTGTGTTTCAGGGGCTCAGAGTTTAACTGTGCTGCACAGAAGGACGATCCATCACATGATTCTTTATGGTGTTCCTCACTGTGTCATCGACATGTCACTGGCAGCTTTGTTTTATAAGTGAGAGGCCATTAAGAACAGCGCTCCATAAAAAGCTTGTTAAAACAGAGAGACGTGAAGAGGATGCTCTAAAAACAACAAAAAACCTCCCCTCCTCAACAGTCACACCATTCGCGAGAAAGAGAGAATGAGAGAGAGAGAGAGATAGAGAGATAGAGAGAGCGAGTAAGGGTGGGAGGGAGGGAGGGAGGGAGAAAATTTTACGCACTGTCAAAAAGCACAGCTGTCCCGTCCTTTGGGGTTTGCGCATCTGTCGAGACTGTTAATGACAACAAAATTCATGCCCTCCCCACCCCCCCCACCATCACGGTCCTGCCCCCCCCCCCCCACCCCCACCCCCACCCCTCCTGTCTGGCCCTGCTTGCTCTTTGCACATCTGGAGCCAATGTTTGGATGCCTGCTTGTGTCCCCATCTGCGAGAGAGGGAGCTCTGTGCCTCCACAGGCCCAGAGAGAGCACTCGCCACAGGGGGAGAGATTCATAGGGAGGGTCCTCTACTATGAATAGAAGAGTGGAGAGAGATAATGAGTAAATTAGCACATGCTAACTCAACGAGGTGGTACTGGAACATCTGTAAGGGGTGAGGTGACGCGGTGCTGGGGCACGAGGAGGGGTAAACAATGTTTGCTTGTAACTAAAGAGGACACACCAGATGGTTGAGAGGCCTTTCCACAACAGACCTGCCTGCCATGCCGGAGAAGGTGCTAACATGCATCCAGGTACAAAAACCTGCCTTCATTCTGGTTAAAATCAATTTTGTCTGAATAAATTGGTCTGAAGCTGTCTAAATACGTATCATTCATTTTTAAATGTAATTAAGATGGTTCAAATATGAGCTTCAAACACTAAACATGTCTTGCCTACTTGGTGGTGCAGTGGCAGTCTCACAGCAAGAAGGGCCTGGGTTTGATTCCCCGGCCGGGCAACCAAGATCCTTTCTGTGTGGAACTTGAATGTCCTCTCTGCTCTGTGTTTCCCTTCACAGTCCAAAGACATGTAATCAGGCCAATTATTAAACTGCCTCTGTGTGTGTGTGTGTGTGTGTGTGTGTGTGTGTGTGTGTGTGTGTGTGTGTGTGTGTGTGTGTGTGTGTGTGCCCACGATATTTCCTGCCTTCCACTCAATGAGAGCTGGGATAGGTTCCAGCATCCCCTGCAGCCCAGAAGGATAAGTGGCTTCTGAGATGGTGAGTGAGAGTGTTTGGTGCTTAAAGCTTGATTGTTTGCTTTTATAATGGGGCTAGAGGATAATGTAGCTAAAATATAGAGAAAACTTTAAGCCATCTGTTACCAATGCAAAAAAAAAAGAGATTTTAAATGTAAGTAATCTTACATAGATTTCATTATGTGGATACTATATGTCATATGGGAGCAAATACACTTGTGTCCTCTCCCAGGCAGGATCACAGCTCTTTCTTAATTCTTATTTTTCAGACTTGCAGCTATTTTTCATAGCAATTTTCTTGTTTTTTTCTTGTTTTCTTATGTTTCAAAAGTTTAGATTTAAACTTTAATTTACTTAAATTAAAGTTTAGATATTCTGTTATATTTTATAGATTTAACCAATAAGCATATCTTCAGTATGGAAATGGTGCGTCTACATACAGACACTATTGCTACAGATATCAGTGATGCTCTACAATTTACTCTGGAGCTGCCAATCATCAATATTTTTTTGTTTTTTTATGAATGTCAGAGTATGAATGTCAGTCAAATCCATGTCATCAGTCTGTATCATCAGTCATCAGTCAGTCTTTGTAACAGCAGGACATTTTTTTCATTTTGTCACCTCAGAATAGAAATATGTATGTAATTTATGTTAGTAAACCAGTTAAAATCTAAATTAATCATCACTGCATTCCACTCATTTGTGAATCAGTGTGAATCAGCTTTGTAACATCAGTTTGTTCTAGAACATTCTAGGACAGTGTGAACCAAGAAGGTTTTAGAATAGTATGAATGGAGAAGAACTTTCTTGAGCAGTCTTAGGCAGAGAGAAGAACATTCTAGAACAGTGTTAATAAGTTTAGAGCATTCCCAACAAGTAAGAACAGAAAACATTCTAGAACAGTCTGAATGAAGAAAAACGTTCTAGAAAAGTATAAATGGGGTAGGATGTGAAAAGAGAGTGTAATATTCTAGAACAGTGTGAATTGAGTAGAACACTATAGAACAGCATGCATAGAACAGAATGTTTTGAGCAGTATGAATGGAATAGAACATTCTACAAGAATGGGAATGGAGGAGAACATTCTAGAAAAGTGCAAGTGGAGAACACCATTCTTGAACAGTGTGAATGGTGTCGAACATTCTAAACCGGACCTGTTTATGCACACACAAGACACTTAGTAAACAATGGATGAACATATGGCTGAAATGCAGATATGATTCAATCCTACAGTGAGAGCTGAAGAAATATTTTACTGAAGTATTTTATTGAAATAGTAACAAGACTGTCTTGATGTCTCTTACACTTTTTAAAAAGATGGTTCTTCTACATTCTTTAGTAAAGGCAATGGTTCTATATTGAAACATTTCATACTTAAATGGTTTTTCCATAGTGAAGTTTTCTTCAGTTTGATGGAGAATGTGTTGTATGGTTCTATATAAAACTCTCTATATAAAGCCAAAAAGGGCTATTCCACTGTTACAAGCTTGACATCATTAGAAAATTATTTTTGGTGCTATATGAACCATTTTGAAAAGGTTTTTTATAGATGACCATACACAACACATTCTCCATCTCCATATAGGGAATGGGTCTATAAAGAATAGTAAAAAAGAACCATGTGAATGCTTAGATGGTTCTTTCCATGGTGAATTTGGTCTTGTGTACATGTTGTGTATGATTCTATATAAAACCTTTATGAAACGGCTCTATATAGCACCAAAAAGAAGATGGACAATGGCTTTGCCATTGTTATAAGCTAGCCAAGTTTGAAGAGCCCTTTTTGGTGCTATATTGAACCATTTCCAGGTTGGGAGCTCTCAATCCATTTCCAGGTTGGGAGCATGGATCATCTGATAATGTGAGAGAAGAATCAAGTCAAACTTCAGTCTTCTCAACAAGCTCGGTGATCAGAGGCCATGTGATATGTTCAAGTACATTCTTAAAAAAAAGATGCTTCTTCAAGGCCTTTTTGTCCATCAATCTGATCATGTAAAGTTCCATTTAAGAGTGACATGGTCCTATAAACTCTTTGAAAAGCTGGTTCTTCAAAGGTTCTTTAGTAGCAATTATGAAAATTCAAAGAAACATGTACATAACTAAATGGTTCGTTGCATGGGTTAATGGTTCTTCAGATTAATGGAGAATTTGTTGTATGTGCTTCCATATAGAATAAAACAATCTTTTTAAATGGTTCTATATAGCACCAAAAATGGTTCTTCTATATCAAGCTTGTAAAATAGAAGAGCCCATTTGGTGCACGTTTGGTGTATATACAACCGTTTTTAAATATTGTTCTTTGTAGAACCATCCAAGACACGTTCTCTATCAATCTAAAGAACCTATTCATGATGCAAAGAACTATTTAAGCAAGTTCTATATTGAACTAATCTGTTTACTAAAAAGCCCTTGAAGATCTTTTTTAAGAATGAATTTGAACATATCGCACGGCCTCTGATCACGCTGGAGAAGACCGAAGTTTGACTTGTTTCTTCTCTCACATTATCAGATCATCCGTGTTCCCAACCTGGAAACAGATTGAGATTGAGAACATTTTTCTGAAGAGGCAAATCTGGGTTTAAACCAGGCTATAACTCATGTAGGATAGATCCAGCTTTAATCTGACTACATCAAAGTAAATCTAGGAAACAGAATCATGTTAAATGTCAAAAGTGCATCACACTTATAAAAATAAAATAAAAGTTTGGTTTTGATGTTGTAATGAGTGAGACGTGTGGTCAGTTAACACCCTGAGCTTGTGTTTACAGTTCAGTGTGAGGTTGTCTGTGAGTGCCTGCAGTTTTCAGCTTGCCATGTCACTTCCTCTGCTTGCTGGCCTCCAGCAGCAGGGCCGGTGGTTAGAGTGCAACTGAGCTGGGCTCTGACCTGAGATTAAAAACACGTGCCTCGCATCTGTAACCACTTTTCAAGCTGAATGGTTTCCCATGGCGACAGCTTGGCACGTGGCAAAATCATAAAACAGAAAGAAGAAAGCAAAACTGTGTCAAGCACAATGACAACAGGCAGAGAAAGGAGCTCCTCGAAAGGAACAGTGAACAGTTTTTTTTGGTGTGCTCACGTAAATGTAAGTGGGTGTGAATAGCTGTCCTTAGAAATCACAGAAGTGCGCAAATTAATGTAGATTCAGTGCGGTTGAGTACGAGACATCACAATGACATTTTTACTGACTGTTTTACAAAGTGTTTCCTTTACTGTGGAACATTCCTCCCCTCTGCTGTGACTAAAGCTCAAGTGCTTGTTCCCATTAGGGACACAATGTGCTTGGGCTGTGGAGGTTGTACTGGGGAGATTAGGTTCCTCCCACTCCTATCACCTATTAGAAAATTATTCAAAATGAGGGGAGATGGCTGTTGGCTTATCCTCCCCCTCCTCCCCGCCACTGCTCCCTTGCTTTACCTTTACGCCCTCATGAATATCTCTGAAATTCTCAATCCACTTCATACCAATGCCTTGTGTGTGTGTATGTGTGTGTGTGTGTGTGTGTGTGTGTGTGTGTGTGTGTGTGTGTGTGTGTGTGTGTGTGTGTGTGCACATGTATGTCAGGAGGAGGAGTTGTGGGGAACCTTATTGACCTAGCCGGACTGGACTGTAACGTCCAGCTTCTTAATTCTCTCTCTCTCTCTCTCTCTCTCTCTCTCTCTCTCTCTCTCTCTCTCTCTTTCTTTCTCTCTTTCTTTCACACTGCCTCTTCCATGCTTGCTTCTTCCTACCTCTCTCTCTTGTATTACCTCTGTTCCTCTTTCATCCCTGTTTCATTCAGTCTTTTTCTCATCTCTTTCTCTCATTCTCTCTCTGTCTCCTATACTACCTCACTCATTCCTACTTCATCCACTCTGTCTCTTCTCTCATTTCTGTCTCTCACGCTCTCTCTCTCTCCTGTCCTAATTCTCTCATCCATACTTTATCCAGTCTCTTTCTCTCTCTCTTTTTCTCCCCTGTACTCCATCTCTCAACCCTGCTTCATCCAGTCTCTCTCTCCTGCTCTCTCTCTAGGTTGCTCTCGTAGTAGCTTTGTTCCTGCTTCATCCAGTCTCTCTCTCTTTTCCCTCCCTGTACTACCTCTCTCATCCCTGCTTCTCTCTCCTCTCTCTCTTCCCTGTACTATCTGTCTCCCTCTTGCTTGCTCTCTCCCTCTCTCTCTCTCCCTCTTTCTCTCCCCCTCAGACATGACAGCGGGTGGGGGATAAGGCCAGAGTAATTATGGTTCAGCGAGGCTGGCAGGTGTGATAAATGACTAATAAGGATAGAGGAGCTGTGGGTTCTCAAAGGAGGACTATTAGAGTCTTATCAGTGCTGGGCCGCTGTTCGCCACGCTTGGCCCAGGACAGAAGCCCTTGTAGCTTTGCAACCTCCACACCTCCCCCTGCCCAAAGCCCACCCCAGAGAGACCTTTGCTTTTAACCCTTTAGCAGCTAAGCCTCACCAAAAAGTACTTTGATGTGTATGTGTTTGCATGTTGGTGATGTTTGTGGTGAGTGTGCATGGGGGACTATGTTGCTGTTCTTGGACTGCTTCTTTTCTTAGATTACAGAACATGCCCCAGAACCTGTCAGAAAAAAATGACCCACCCGCTTCAAGTAGTTCAAATGAAATCAGTCCAGCTCAATCAAGACAGTTTAATTACACTAACCCATTTATACAAACTCACTTTCATTAGACGCCCGCCTTGCTTGGCACAGTAGATTAATTACTATCGGAATGTAGTGCACATGGTGTCCCTGCATCTCCGGAGGGTGAGGCGGGGCTGTATGTGAGAGCGGGTGTAGGAGCGGGTGTATGTGTGTGTTGTTGGTAAATGTGGCCCACTGTATATGGGTCAGCAGCACGGAGAGCCCCTCAGGACCATGCCGCACGACAGCAGCAGTGAGTAGGAGCAGGAGGAAGAGCGATAACCAGGAGGAGAGGAATGGACAGGTAGAAGAAGGAGTGTGCATCCAGGCTGGACAGGAGAGATGTGATGTGCTCTTATCGCAGAAAAAATACTCGTGAAATAGGGAAGGGACTTGATGGGAGTAAGCAGGTCCATCAGAGAGGGGAAGGATGAGTGAAGAGAAAAAAAAAGGTAGACATGGGAGAGACATGGGAAAGTGAGAAGAGAAGAGAAGAGAAGAGAAGAGAAGAGAAGAGAAGAGAAGAGAAGAGAAGAGAAAAAAAGCAATGATAAAGAAGTTATGAGTTGAGAAAAAGTGAGAAAATATGAGGAAAGTACAGTTGTGAGAAAAGAAAAGCAGTGGAGGACAGGATAGAACAGGGCACGAAAGACAAAGAAAGGGCAGGACATGACACAGAGAAGTAAAGGACAGGACAGGATACAAAAGGAAAGGACAGGACAGAACAGGATAGGAAAAAAAAGACAGGACAGAACAGGAAAGCAAAGGACAGGACAGGACAGGACAGGCCAAGACAGGACATGACAGAATAGGACAGGACAGAACATGACAGGACAGGACAGAAAAGAAAAGAACCAATGCTAACCACACAACCAGTAAAAATAGCTTCCTGAAAACCTTGCTCAACTGAGCAGCTTGAAGACATTTTAGGATGTTGAAACATCCCACACAGCCACTTTTAGCATGACAAGCTAGCCAAGCATACAGTTACTAATCGATGTGATTTGTTAACATATTAAAATTGACCATGGGGTCTTTAACTAAACATACTGTAATGTAATGATTTCACTTTATCTCTCTGCATGGGTGTAATGTGTGTGTGTACTCCCAGAGGGGGGACAACACACTTACTGTTCCCTTTCATGCTGTTGAACTTAAATCTGATAGATAGAGAGACCCCCTACTGAGACATAAGCATCGCTAACCAAGCGTCACTAACATGTTTACTGGCCTCTTAAAGCTTATTCCTCCCAACACATATATAAAGTGTACTCTTTGTTGCATGTGGCATTGGTTTAGAAGTGACCTATATTTTCTCTAGTATGGTTATCATGCATCTCTGGCAATTACTGAGTGGAATAGCATCCATTTTCCCCCACTTAGGTAAATGAAATTAGATCTCTATTTATAACCGTAGGGGAGTGGAGCGTCTCATGGCCCTAAAGGAGATTTATAGGAGGCGAGGGTGCATGAGGCAACCTACAGGGAGGACAGTAAATTCCGCAGGTACTTTTTCATCTTTTTTCGTGTCTTTTTTCTTCTGAAATAAAAACTACTGCAGTTGCAAATCTGTTCAAAAGTGCTTTTGGTAAGAAAAAGAGTTTTTATGACCTGTGCTTTATTTTACGAGCTTTTGACCACTGATTCATACGAGAAGTTTATTACTAAAGTTTTATATGTATTTAGTACATTTATATGTATTATTATGTTATTATACACTCACTATCTACTGTACTAGGAACAACTCCCTTGTATGTCCTCTGTGTTATTTATAAGCTCCACCTTCCAAATATGTCCACTATATAGGGGTTACAAATTAAACCCATATTGTCATGTACACTTTGTCAGCAATACTGTACTAACTGGTGATTTGGTCAGTTTAGGCCCCTGGACCACTGTTGATCATATTATGACTTGTGTAGTGGACCATTCTTAGCACAGTAGTGATGCTGACATGGTATTGATGTTGTAAAGTGTGTTGTGTCAGTTTGAGTGTTTACACATCATTGTCACTCATAGGTTGAAAATGGTCAAATAATCCACTAATAGTTTTTCTGTGGCCAGAAACTGACCATAGAACTAGAAAAGGACTAAACCAAACTGCATTACAACACATGAGCTGCAGTCTTTAACTGTACAACTGTGCATGGTAGAGGTAGGGGTTTCTATTACAGGTGTTGATAAGTGTACATTATCAGAGATTATTAATATTATTAATATTACTAACCCTAACCCTAGAAATAGTAAGCATAGTAGTAGTAGCTATAGGCAAATGATCAATTCAGTGTCAAAATGTTTAACAACAATGTTAAATATTACAGATGTTACATGTTTGACAATAAAAATAAATGTTGAAATACCCTGATCAGTACAAAGGTGAAAACACATTTATTTCATTTGTTTATACAGCAGTAAAGAAGCTTAAATGCAGTGCATTAGTGCATGGTTTCAGATATCTTGCTCACATAGGAAACTGCGATAACAGCAAGTTATCAGATTCTAGCATTTTGTGAGGAGATGTTGTAAAGACAGTGATTAGAAGTTCAGTGTTGCAATTTAACTGCCCAGAAAAACAATCTGCACTATTTATGCATATAATGCGCCAATGTGTCTTTTAAGCAACACAACTGAAGTCATAATTTTACCCATAAATCTCTGTTGAATATTAAACGGTTAAATATGTTGTTATGCCCAAAAAAACTGCTTAAATGGCATAGGTGCATCACTAAACATTCACACTCATTAAAAATGCAAAGATTTATGAATATGCACAACTATGTAAACTGCAAACCCCACCTTGCCTCCCCATTCCAGTCTTCACCCTTTCCTCAACTACCCTGCATGCTGTGTTTTCTCCTTTGGCAAACTGGTGAGAGACAACATTGAGTTTGAACAGGTAAGATGATGCAGAGCAGAAATACAAAAAAATATATATATTAACCATAATAATAACCATAATAATAACCATAACATTAGTAACATAACATTAAATATCAGACAACTCTACATTAGTAAGAGAACCACATAATAAACTAACACTTTTAATCAATTAGTCAATATGCATTAAACCGTGAATTCAACAACAATGGCTACATTTTTAACAAAAAAGGGAGACTTCAATGGAGTTGGTTTTGCTAGTGCTAACTTAGCAAGTTAAAGCTAAAGCATACTACATAACAGATTACAATGCTAATTTGCTGTCACTCCAGTGCCAGTCACTTGACTTCTTTGCTCAAATTTGAGTCTTTATGTAAAATGTGTCAGTGAAGTATCAGTGAGACAGGTTTGAACCTATGCTGTGAAGCTGCTTGCTAAGCTAATGCTAGCCTCAACTACTAATGAGGACAATATAAACAATGATGGCGAGAGAATAGTTGGCCACTGTTGGCCTCCTGATGGCAAAGCTGGTGGTCCACTGGTGGCTTGCTCAAAGTTTTCACTAATGGATAAGCAGTAGAGAAGATTCCATGTATCATGGTTTATTTTCCACTTATCTAGAACAGTAACAACTCTACACATTATGGCTTATTAGATAGATATGGAATGTAAATTTGTCAGTGCGATTCTAGATACTGCTATCTTTACTCCAGCTAACTGCTAACTGCACAGTCCAGACATTTCAAACCTTAAGCTAGCTACATTAGCACAGGCATGTTCTGTAGCTGTACATTACCGGTTGCCATGTCACAATCCTCTCTTTGCGATATTTTGGTATTTTGGACTGTAATAGATTCAAGCTTATTAATCTCATACATAACGCCCCACAAATCAGTGTTTCACAGAAGTACTGAACAAGCCAGTGTTTTCAATGGGAAAATGTGAACTTTGTGTTGCAGTTAGATTTTTGTCATACATTTATTTAATTATATAATTATGACAAACCATTCAAGATGAGTTAATGATTTTGAGTTATTTATTTTTGAATACAGGGTGTATTTCAATGAGAATGGCACTATGACACATGGTGTGTTTGTTCATACAAACACACTTCAACACTCTCTATTCACACATACATGCATGTGTTTATGCATGCATGAGTTTGCATGTACTTGCATACTTGAGTTTGCAAGAGTTCTGGTTGCTAGCTGTGGTGGTATATATATGTGACATGGCTGTGCAGAGATTCATCAGTGTTAGTGGCACCCAGCTCTCTCAGAATGGACTTTACTGTGCACAAGGGAGCGCTCCTCTGTTCTGCACACACCACTTCATCCGTTATTTTTAAAGGCTCATCTGTTACCATTTCTGCCTCTCTCTCTTTCTGTGTGCGCGTGTGCGTGTGTGCATGTGTGTGGGTGTGTGTGGGTGTGTGTGTGTGTGTGTGTGCATGTGTGTGAATAAGGTCTTACAATGTGGCAACATTGGCAGTCAGCCCTAAATTCTTTGTGCGTGCAATTGCCTGAAATGAAATCTGATCGAAGTAAACCATTCCTCTGCAACCTCTCATTCTAACAAGAGGTTAGGCACAGATACAGGCCTCTTTCCTCTCTTAGGCATTAGAAGCCTTCATTAGAGGCCTTACAGGACCTGGAGAGAGTCATGAGCATTAGTGCCTTTTCATTGAATTAGATGTTCTTAGTGGTGCATGTATGCCCAGAAGTACATGTCCTGGCCATTGCCATTTTTTCTTCATGTTGGCTTTCTTCTGGGACCAAAATTTCAGCCAGTGACATGAGTAATGTCTTATAAATGACCATGCATGAATCATAAAGAACTGATGGGTTAAGACCACAGACTGGCTTGTATCACTATCTTCAACTGACCACAGTGCATGAGCAATGACATAAAAGGGAAAAATACACTGATTTCATGATATTTTAAAGAATAATTCCACAAAAAATCAACTGTACACAATTTTCCGCTAACCCCAAAGGCAATCAATCAGCCAAGATATTTTTGGTGTCCAAATTTTGCGTCCTTACCTTAGAACTGGAGCTGCTACACTAACGTTGCCAACAAACATTGGTAGCCAATAGTCACCCAAATTGTTTCCGTAAAAACATGCCCAAAACTTCTCTCAACCCACTCAAACCGCATCCAGGTCTTAATTCAGGTTATGCAGTCATGTAGATGTGGTTAAAGCACAGTATGACTCACAGTGAACTTAAAAAAGTAAAAAAAAAAAAGAACTTACTTGTCATCATCAGGTGAATAATGATCACCGCATACACAGAGATGTAGAATGTGTACATTTTACTGAATGTCTCTCTTGTTAGTTTGTGGTTCTTTGCCAAAAGCCACAGTTTGAATCTGTCTGCATCAGTAGGAAACCAGTGGTAAAGCACCAGATCTGTAGATTTCTTGTTTTTGCAAAATGCTAGGCAACACCTCATTTTCATAGGTTTATCGTTATTCAATATGCAACTTTGAACTCTCTTACAGTAAGCAAGCTGTGGCTATTACTGTGCTAACAATACATACCTGCGTAATGATGTTTTACAACACACTGCTGCACTCTGGCCTCCCAGAGTTTGAAACTGGAATAGAACCGGAAAGCAACATGTTATATGGAAGATAATGTGGTTCCAGTTTTAGCTTAAATGTGTACATTTACCAAACCTCCAGTGTTAATTAGCACTGCTATCCTAGCAGTTCCAGTTCCACTATTTGGAAATCAAACACATCTTGGCTGCTTGACCGCATTTGGGAAAATAGGAAAAGCATGTAAATAAGATATTTTACTGAACTTTTCCTTTAAATGGCTCCAAAACAACTGTAAATTAGCCCAAATCATCTGTATTTGGGAAAATAAAAGACAACATAAGAGCGTATTTTAATTAAAGCCAATAAAGGAGCTTTTTGGCCACTAGAGGTATCATACTATTTAATCTGAGCTGCTTGGTTTTATCATAATGTCATTGTGAAAATGTTGTTTGCCATTTCAAACTAACTAGAAATGTACTTGTGGAAATAAGCAATTTAATTGGTTTCATTCAAGTCAAATAAATGATTAAACGAAGTGAAGAAAAATAACACTTCAGATGAATAAAAGCAATTTTTCTTAAAACCAAATCACACCAAAAATACTTCAAAGCAGTTCTGCTCTATTTTTCACAGTTTACACCCTGAAGCCATTACCAACACATCACAAATTGGTAAAAACACAAAGAGTAACCCCTTAAACCCTGAGGATTTATATGCAGCCTACACATCAGTGTTTCATGGTAGTTGCAGAATATTGATAGTGATTAATAAATAATAAATCTTAAGATTAATGACTGAATTATAAGCTTAGGATTGAGGGGGTTAAATCTCATCCTCCAAGTCTACTAATAAACACATACCAGATAACATTTAAACCTTGGTTCATATTGTTTTAGCTATTTCTTCTAACCTTATTGTAGTTGTGTTTTGAGAAAGGACCTCAGGAGGCAGGCTACGTTTGGACATTTTAAAAGCCCGCGAGGTGGCCATGTCTTCCTCTATCTTCATTTTGACCTTGACGGTGAGATAATGAAGGAAGGGTGATAAGATCAGGGGAGCTGAGTGGCTCTCTAAAGAGCCATGTGTCCTCAGAATTACTGCTTAAATAAGGCATGGAGGAGCAGCAACCCCGGCATTCACCTACACAGTCCAGCCTGGCACAGGGCACCTCCCACTGGCCTGCACTTCATTTTTAATGTGCTGCTTTTTCACTCTCTTTCTTCTGTTCTTGTTCTTACAGGACCTTCTTGGAGGACCTGACTAGTGATTGTGTTAATCAATGCTGAATCAACACATAGAGACACCAGGTTTGACACAATTGTATCATTTCTGAGATCAAGACTTAATTTAATACTTCATGTTGATTGGCGTCTTGATTCTAGAAAGCTGTGATAATATTCTTCACCAATTGCTTTGGCTGAATTAGGTTTCTAACAAAATAGACCCCAAAAAATTTCAACACTCTGAATTTAAAAGACCTCTGAAAAAAGTCATTTGAACATGGGTATGTTCAGATGACATCCTTACTAATCAGCAAGCAGCATATACACACACACACATTCATATATATATATATATATATATATATATATATATATATATATATATATATATATATATATATATATATATATACATACATACATAGCATACTGTGATGTGACTATGAAAGCTTTATCATTTCATATTCTTAAAACCGGAAATCTCTCTCTCTCTCTCTCTCTCTCTCTCTCTCTCTCTCTCTCTCTCTCGCCTGAGTAAGTTCATTACCCCCTGGGCGGACATCCCAAGCCTGACTGCCTCTGTCCTGTTCGTGTGACAAAATGATTTTCGGTGCAGCATCAAACCACTTGACAGCAGTTTAACCTCTGATGCGAAGAAAAGCAAATCTGTTTCTGTGTGTATGTGTGCTTGTGACTGATTTTATCATGGCCTAGCTTTATTTACTCACCCAAGGCTGAGGTTCCACGTAGGTTCCTCGTTGTTACTGGTTCCCCAAAGATGAGGGGGCCAGGTAACCAGAATATGCATTCTTGTATTTTCCTTAGATTACTATTGCTCTACTTAGATGACACTTTTTGGGATTTCAAAGCACAAACCACACTCCACAGCAGGGGAGTGTAAAAGGAGTTTACACGACATGCATTTCCTTCTCATGAAGACATGAAGCCAGCTTCTACATGTGAACTCAGAGTGAACGCGTTTAACAGGGGGTCTTCTCTTAGAGTCTGGGCTAATTCACACTCATATTGATTACCCCGGGGAATTTCTTTTTTATCTCCCCCATTTCATTCCTGAAACGCGCCACAGACGTTTTAATGGCTACACTTTCATCGTCTGTCAGATATTCAAATGTGCTCGCCTGAGCTGAAGCCTGACTGCAGTCTTGCTGGAGCGCCCTTTCAAGCACTAAACGTCTATCTTTAATGCCAAAAGATATGGACCGATTTGACCATTTCCTGAACGATTTCCCATTTTTTGTGTATATAAATTGACCTCCTGATTAATGGTAGTAGGGGTCGAGCTGAAGGTAGAGGTGATTCATTGTAGACTCTTGGGTGACTTTGCCGTCATGCTGTAACACTGTGCCAAATCCTAGCAGTAGACAACCTTGGTTGTGTTCACCATTTCTGCAAGGCCACTGTGGCTTCACTACTCGGTACATATGGTTGCCCACCTGTTCATCAGCTCAGTCTGTTTACAGGTGACCGCCTGCTTCCCCAGGAGCATCAGTGGAGAACCGCTGTTCTTGTACATTCTGTCCATTTCTGCCTGTATTATAATTTGGTAATACATGCATAACAATGATGTAGATGCACCTTGCAATTAGTGCAATTAACCCAACACTTCCTAACGTGAGAAACTGAAAACACATATATTAATAATAGGGTCCAAGTAAAATTGTAGGTTAAACCTTAAACTCTTTGATCCTCCCTGCTTTCATAGGTTTGCCCAATTACCAGTGATGCACATTCCAGCTAATTAGTTTTACTAATCCTTTCGTGGACAGTGGCCACACACTGCTGCGTCCTTAAATTAACGTGTAATCCTTTGGGGCACCTTTAATCTTTTCATATTAAAAAACTAAATAGTCAAATATGAGCATTGATCAAATTACAAGAAGTTCACCCCTGAGAATAGCCTGTAGAATCTAAGCAGTCTTAAACCTTTTTAAAAGGTTATAAAAGATGGAGATGGAAATGTAATATCATTTATTAAGTAATTAGAGAGACCCAGAAAACTACTACATTTATTACAATCATACTGTGATGACATAAACATCTCACCAAGTACACATCAAAACCGTATCACTCAGGCCATTTGTGGTGGCTCTGAGGACAATAACACATAACCATGGTTCAAATTTCAAACCGCATTTGCGTAGAGGGTATGTTGCATTTTGACGATAGCTGTACCCCTCTGCAAAAACGTTCTGTGATCTAGTAACAGATATCTTGTAAAGCTTTACATATTACTCTCACTATGTTGACCTGTTGCAGAAACACAGATAGCGGTTTCCTGTAAGTTAGACCAGTTACTATCTATAACAGCCCTACCCCTACAATGTGAGTTCTATCTGTAAGAAATATCAAGGAAGAGGTGGGTGAGATGAAAGTATAGATAAACCGAGGCCTCTGCAGGAAAGAGTGAGGGTGTGAGGAAGTAAGTCAAAGTGTTACACAGACAGAGAAAAAGATAGAGAGAGGCAGTCATGATGAGTTGTGCACAGAGGTCCACTTTAAGCTCAGGAGACCCCCAGTAGTGAGTAAGAAATTGGAAATTCAAGCTCATGTTATTTGAATAAAATCGCCTTCAGGTCTGAGGCCGATCATATTCCGATAACTGGTGAATCATGGATGTGTGTCAAGACAAGGCTTAAAGGTGGCTGTCATGTTACCAAGCTCTGAGTTTCAACATGACCAAATTTAGATGAAGAATATTTGAATATTTGACCAAATCTACTACTAACATGAGGTCCAGACATCAAGTCTCAAAATTGCTAGGTTAACGTCATATTATCACAACCTTCATATTGTCCTTTGAGACATTCTGGCTAGCATTTCTGCATGAGTTTTACTCTTTACTTTGTTCTTTCTCCCTGCTTTTAATTGGCATGCCTTAAACATTTCATTTTGGTATACTGCAATGACTTGTGTTATTGGCAACAAGGCCTCCTGAAGTCTACAAGGCCAAACAAGTTTATTTAGATTTAATTGGATTATTTGCATTAATCAAATGCAATAATGAGTGAATATGGCATTCAATGGGTGCTCAAGCAAAATGAAATACTTACCCATTGCTACACCAGTTGCAAATATGCTTACTCATGCCATAAAGTGGTTGTTTCAAGAGTGAGACATGTTACAGTTTAAAAAAGATAACCAGATAGCTACCATTAATGCTTTAAAGCCAAATATCGGTGGATTTGTTTATGACTGTAGGGGGTTTCCAGATGGTAAAATGATGCATTTGTGCAATGCATGCTGGATTTTGTAGTTATACAACACTGATAGATGAAAACAGAACAATGACACACAAAAAGATATCTGTGAAAATGATGAGGTTGAGGGATGCAATGTTGTACTACAGGGTATTACATATAATATATCTAATGCAAGTTTTAAGCTGGAATGTCCTGTTTAAACTTAATGTTGCACAGCCGATTATGCCATTTATTGTTTTTATTTAGTTTACCAATAATCTTTTGACAGCAGTCATTGTCCCAGGCAACTAACACTGCTGTTAAGAGACTTCAGTAGGTGCTATTATTTAAAAAGTCAAGTTTGATTTGGCCCCTAAATGATTG
Organism: Pygocentrus nattereri; assembly: GCF_015220715.1. NCBI lineage: Eukaryota > Metazoa > Chordata > Actinopteri > Characiformes > Serrasalmidae > Pygocentrus > Pygocentrus nattereri. The sequence continues at coordinate 13,018,560 of NC_051217.1, forward strand.
TCGTCACATTTGCACAGTCTGTTGCTGCACTCAGGTCAGGCTTAGATTCCGAACTTGGTGCTGTGGGTCAGATCGATGTCAGGTAAAATGTTCTTAGGCTAAATTTCCAGGTATATACCAACATTTCAGGCCTGATTAAAGCCATAGTAAAAAGTAGGGCACTGTAAACTTTCCTGAAGTTTGGTTAAAAAGCTTTTTTAAATAAGCCCTCCAATTGAATAATGGCTTTTAAGGGAATAGTTTATGAACAAACCCAAGAGGATACGGATTTGGCTCCCATCCTCAATCAATAGCAATGCATAGGAGTGCTGTAGCTGTGGCGTTTTGCATTGTGGTCTTTGGGTAGGGAGCAGGTTAAGTGTGCTGGGGGAGTGCGCAGTGCAGGAGATGGGTTAATCCCTGGCTTGTGTTAGGTAGAACCCATTAAAAGCTTGGAAAGCCTGAGGGGGTGGGGCTACAGAGATCTTAAGAGCAGTAGGCAGTATTAAAATGTCGATAGTTTAATGAGAGCTGTCTGATGTAGGGATCCTGCAGCCCTGTCTGGTGCCTCACCCATTCCTGCTCAACATACGGCCCCCTGAGATGCATACTTACACTACTGACTGAAAACTAAAATAGGTCAAACACACTGTTTAAATCAATTCTAAAATCATCATCAGAGTTCTTAGATTGCTTAAAGAAATATAGAACAGAGAGTGCTACACTGAGTGTCTGATGTAGAAGCGCTATGAATAGAGATTCAAAAAGTAAAAAAAAAAGTAATTGATATGGTATTGTTCTAGACAATAAAAGCACTATGAACAAAAGGATAAAGGGTTCTCAGTGTGTTTCAGTAATTTTTCAATACTTCCAACATTTTCATATGTGGACACTTTCACTTAGATTGCCAAATTGACAAATTAATGAAATGTAGTTTTCCCAGTAATTTACTATTTTTTACACCAGGCATACTGTATTTAAAAATTTCAATAGTTATGCCTGAAGGACATGAAGGACACCTCTTCTACTTGTTCTCTTTCTCCTGCTGGCTCACTTCAGTCAATGGACTGTCCAGAAAACTCCAGTTCCCATGAATCGGGGGAGAACACATGACTCCTCCATTGTCTTCAAACAGTAGATTTTCACTCCAAAAATCCACCTCATCAGAGAGTTTACACACCTGTTCCATATTACATGTAATCAGTTAGTTAGTATGTAAGCTTTAGTTTAGAACAATGTGAAGTATTGCCAACCGTACCCATTGCGTACTGAGCGTACTCTGTCTGTAAGCCTTATTTATGTATGACATGATTTTGTGTTTGTTGACTTGCATTTTTGTGTTTGGTTGGATTACTGACCATTATTGATCTGGTCACTGGATTCTTTGTAGATTTCCATTTTGTTTTGGTTATTGTGCTGTCTGGTTTTGACCTTGGCCTGTAAAGAATACAATCCTTGTGATACTCCAATGATTTCAAATAATCTAGCTGCGAGCATCTGATCTGTTTCGACTTCCATACAGCAATCATTTCTAAATACAGCTGATTACTATATTTGTACATTGTCCCCTGCACTCCTGTCTTTCTGTTATGTAGTTATATTCCATTTGCGCTCCCAAAGCTGTCTGAGTGCCATTGTAACATTGTGTACTACAACATACAGGAAAACCTAACTAACTTCACATAGGAAATGCTTAAATGCTCTTTAATACTGTTCTGTTCTAGTATTATTTCAATCACACAATCACAACATCATGTTACACCAGTTACATGCAATTATGCCAGTCGTAAGAGACAGCAGTAACCAAATATCTGTACATTAAAACATTCTGGGGTGAAATAGTTAGCTGAAATACAAAGCAGCGCCATAGTTGAACAAACCTATCCCTGCTGTCATTGGGCAGAAGGCAGGAGGAGAAGACAGGTTGCCAGTCCATTGCAGGGCACAAATAAAAACTAACTGGGCAAATATTGGGAAGTTCCGCCCCATCACTACATTATTTAAAACTAGACCGTTCAGAATACTGCTCACTTCCCCAATGTGCTTTACAAATAACCATACAAATAAACCAACATTTTAACTTCTTTAACAAGAAATCTGACCTGATCTCCTACAGTACACACTGCTGTATTAAAGGGCTAAATTACTGCAGCATTTCTACAAAAGCAGTTCTTTATAGTGTGCATCTGAGAAGTTAGCCTGCATACTGTTGTCCTGTTGAAATATTGTTGACAGCAGTTTCTCCTGCAGTCTCCACTAATCAGACTAAACTAACTACCATTGTCACCACTTTCGTAGTCTGCCCTGCAGAATTCTGGGGAAAAAGGTCATATTCACGAAACTCTGAATCATTCTATTACCATAACAGATAAGATGGACAGACTTTTTGCCCTGCTTACTCTCTTTCTCTCTCTCTCTCTCTCTCTCTCTCTCTCTCTCTCTCTCTCTCTCTCTCTCACACACACTCATACCCACAAAATTAATGCTTTTATCAGGTGAAATGCATTTCATCTCTCAATGTTACTTCACATGCATATGATTACTCTGGAAAAGCTGTAATCTGTAACCATCTTAACCTGCAGCAGATGGAGCAGAAATCAAGATCAAAAGAGGTAATGAAAGTATTTCTCATCAACTCCTTCAGTTGATGTATTCTATTTCAATGGAAATGTGATTTACAAAAACCAAAGACGAATTGGATTTTCATTTTCGGAGATGAGCGAGCAAGTCAATGTTTGAGCATTGTTACTATGTTTAAATGCGTTTTTTATTAAAGCAGTTTGCATGTCATTTTTTGAAATTAGGAAATATGTAGGTGTGTTGTTTTATCTTGGTGTTGCTGTTTTTGGAGAGATGTGAATTGTTGGTGCAGAAGGATGATTTCAGCCCTCTCATTTTCACCCATCGTTGCTCACTAGCAACTCAACGTAGAGTCACAGCAGGTGACAACATGTTTCCTAGCTAATGTTAGAGTTGCGAAAATATTTATTTATTTTATTTATTATTTGATATTTCCAAAGTAGGTTTGTATCAGGGGGCCTGCAGAAAGACGTTAGGTTGACTGTCCTCTTAACCTTGGATGGCAGCCAGGAGCACATAAAATGGTGTGCAATTTGTGCAATGTTATTCCATACATATCAAAAGTAAGCTTCTAGAAAAAATGCTTTCTCTATGAGCGTTATTTCTTGTCAAGATGTGTCACTATTTCCCACCGTTTCATGTTGGTAACACTTTAATGTAGGGAACTGTTCCTAAGGCTATATCACACCTACATTAGCTTGTCAACACTACTCATATAACGCTACATAAATGCTTGTAAATGCTTATTTCTACAGGTGTAATTCACTGTAAAGTAACGCTTATGACAGATAAAGCCTATTCGAATAAGTATTTATAAACATTACAAGCATTATAGATTCATGTCAGTTGTCATGACAAGCTCATACACAGGTCATGCAGCCTTAGGAACAGAGGCCTACCATAAAGTGTTACCAACATTTCTGATTTCTGTTACTAACATTTCAGATACCTTTTCCCAGAACACATACATGATACACACGCAGTTACACATATGACTAAACACACATTTAACTGACACAAGAACTTCCCTCCATCTCTGCTTTAACCACACCACACAACTCTGATTTCAATGTGGTTAACGGCTGATGACTATAGATTTTCAAGGAAATACATGTGAAAGCATGAACTCATAGGGCAGTGACACAAAGGATACATATGTAATATGAATGCTCACTTCTTTATCTGCACATACTGTACATATCATTGCTACTGGAACAAAACTTTGTATCTCCAAAACTAAAAAGCATTTTATTATTTAAAGCCATTAACCCCTTAAAATCACAGGTTTATTACATAATAAACCTTATTATTCAGTAACTACAGAGACTTCAGTGCAAACTGGCTGAGCTATTCTTAGGTTACAGGATGTGTAATAAACTTTGGGCCCATTGGAGGGCCCTGGCTATTTAAGGGGTTTGATATTTGTTATAAGCTTCAAATAAAACATAGAATGACTTTTATGAGCTTCAAATTTGTATTTAATCTAGATGATCCAAAAAGTGTTCATGTGAATGGTCATTAGCTTAGCACAAACATATTATTAGAATGCCATAGAGACACTAGCAGAAATTAGAACTATCATACAGGTGACATTTTTAAGGCTTAAGTCTAATAGACCTAGTTTGCTTAATACCCACTTTTATGTAATTTATGTAGGTATATTATTGTATATTTTTGTATATGTTGTGTATTTTCTCTATAATATTGTTATCATTTCTGTTGACACTCACATGGAAACCTGAACATTTTCAAAAACATGCATAACTTGATCAGGAAACTCCTGGCTCGCAATACTCACATCTGTAAGATTTCTCTGTTATGCCTTTTCAGCCATGTTCTATAAAATAACTCTGCACTAAATGTAGGGTTCCTATAATGACTTTCTTGACTTATCTGACAAAGGTTGTTTGAGGACATTTTTTTTTTTATCAGAATTTCTTTCAAGATTACATTTCCTGAAAATCCAATTATTTATTTATGCAAAAAGATCTAAGTCCTGGAGCATCTTCTAGCATGTAAAGAGGTTTATTCTTACAAGCAGTGCTTGCAATCAAAACTGCAGCAGATGTCACTTTTCATAGAAGTAAGTGTGTGTGTAGAAACAAGTAAAACTACAATGACAAATTCCACCTTTCTACCTCAAGGAATGAAAAGGCACTATCGGTGCAAGGCCTGAAGAAGCAGCGAGGCCCAAAGCCTTTGCGGCTGACCCACTGAAAGAATGACCACAATCTGAGCTGCTCCTGACCTTCAGTCATGGCACTTGTCTTTAGACGGCTAGACAGAATTCCTCATGGGTCACACGTTCATCCACATTTCGCTGAATGTCAGCCTTTCATACACAGTGTTCAAAGAAAAGTCCACTTTATTTCAGTCTAATGGTGGGAAAGAAACACCAGGTTCCATGTTGGTGCAAAAACATACAGAGAACATGCAGAAAAGGGAGTAAAGGTTTAACACACAGAAGGGAGGTTATGCTGAAACTGCTCTAAATTTAGATCTGCTAGCAAACAACTTTAGTCCTCCTCTGTCGTGTTTTCGTAAGTGTGAATTTGCACTCCTGTGAAAATGCCTTGCGCATACATTAGTGTTTGCGTGTGAACGGTTTGTCCTCAAAAGCGTGAGAACATCTCGCTTTTAGCCTTGTAGATAACCCTTAAAAAGTTTGTCACTACTGTTATTTCTACTAATAAAATGTAATTACATATTTTAAGACATACTTTTGGTTTACAATCTGTAATGACAAGCTATTTTACCTATTCATTTCAATGAAAATCATTCATTTTAATGGAAATGAACATCACAAAAATATAAAGAAGTGGAAAAATAGGACTGTATACACAACAATAACTTTTCATATACGTAATATAACATAATAAAACATCTCCTCTACTTACAAACACAAACAGTTATTAATTGAAAGGCTTAATTTTCTGTGTGTGTAAAGTAGCGGGGATAGCAGGGCTTATCTTCATTTACATATACTGTAGATTAAACTGTAGATAGATCAGTCCCAGCGTCATTTTGTGGGGCAGTGCCCCATCAACTAACCATCATGCCCATAAACCATAAACATTATTTTGTATATGCTTCTATATTGTCAAGTGAAACTAAACTTTGTGTGTGCTGCAGCACTGTTTCAAAAGGCTACATCAATGGACATAGGAGCATTTGTGTGCATCACTTTGTATTGGCTGTATTAGAGCGATGCTCTCTAAGTTGTAGGGAGATAAATTACCAGACATTTTCTGAAAGGGTAGATTTGGTGATCTGATGAAAATGTGGCTCTTCTGTTGATTCTTTTCTGAATGTGAGGCTCCTTCAGATAGATCTATCATAGATTTCTAGCCCTGTATTTTCCTTGTTTTTGGAGGCCCCATTCATACTTTAGTCCTCCAATCAGGCCTGAGATGACAGGTAATGGCTACATTAACAATGTCTTTAAATAAAACAAACAATTGACAGAAAAGTGCATTCTTTGCATGTGTGTTTGCATTAGAGAGAGACAGAGAGAGAGAGAGAGAGAGAGAGAGAGAGAGAGAGAGAGAGAGAGAGAGAGCAAAGGCCACACATACGCAATGCCCTACAATAAAGAGGGACAGAAAAAGAGATAGCATGAGAAAGAGAGAGAGAGAGAGAGAGAGAGAGAGAGAGAGAGAGAGAGAGAGAGAGAGAGAGAGAGAGAGAGAAAAAGAGAAAGGCACTGCACTAATGACTTCACAGCCCATTAGCCACTTAGCCTGATACGCTACACCTCATTACTCCCCCAGCGCACTCGAGCATTAACACACGGATCCATCCGCTCGGCCAGACCTGTCCTTTCACTCCAAAATAACACTCCTTCTCATCCGAGTGTAAGCGGATGTTGGAGGCAGAGAGGACATCTCTTCTTTGATCATGCCTTTGTGGCAAAGACAGCCACGTCTGATTTGATTAGCTTTAGCGCAAACAGAAAATCATATATGGTCCACCATGCTGTAGAGCCAAAATGAAATGAACACGAATTGATCCCATAAAAACATCTCATTTAGCGGTGTTGTGAAAGATAGAGAAACATCCAATTTTATGAGGACATTTCAATTTGGCCACTCAAGCAGCGCTGCAATCAGTGGCTCTGACAATTAAACAAAGGGGGATGGGCTCTCTGGAGAAAGTGTAAATGCCTCCAATGGCTCAGCCGCCTTTGTGGCTGTACATCAGGGACACCCAGTTCCAATAGCAATCCCAGCTGGCTGCCGAGGCATGGGAAGGTTTCCAGGAGTGGACCTTGCTCCACTGAATCAACGCACTGGCCAAGCGCCACTGGAACATCCACACAGTCGTCTAAACGCTGGCTATTGGCCACAGTCACACACCTCCTTTACACACACACCAACCGCCCACACATATTAGCACAGTGTGCAGGAGTGCTGCAGGGAATTCCAAGCATTTTCCTCAACCAAACGTTGGGGTCAGTTTGTTTTGTAGCTGAGCTAATTATGATGAATTCAATTAATGAGTTGCAGAATCATTATATTGCGCTGATCCATAATGATGCAGCACAGGTACACATTGTCTCTGTCATATGAAATGTATGTATGTAGTTTTTCACAAACACAGACTTAACATTATATGAATTTTTCATTATGAATAGACCAATAGAAATGTTCTAAAATTTGTTTAGCAATTCAATGTCAAAAGCTGGATGTATTGCTCAATTTTTACTCATTTAAAAGGTGGTGGCACAATGTGTGTCCTTGAGGGTCATGCAGCAGTCAGAGAGAGCGAGAGAGAGGGAGAGGAGAAGTGGGAGAAGTGTAAGAAAAGTGGGAAAAGAGGGAGATAGGGATGTCCCCTCATTGGTCAGAGAACGCTGTGACCTCGCTTTGGAGATTGCAGTGCATGTTTTCTCAAGGCCTTTCACACTGTGCTGAACAGTTGCAAACAGCCTGCCAGGACTGAGTGTGTGTGGGAGAGGTGACACACAGCAGACTCCTGTTAGATTTGTGCAGTGCTGCAGTCTTTTCACTTAACCCGATCAAATGATCTTTAATATATGGAAATTCAAGAAGAATTTGTTGTGTCCAGTTAGTTTTGGTGGGGAAACTTGTTTCAGAGTAATTTGAATTTATGTGTCTTTTATTCAGCTCGTACATGTTGCAATGTCAACCTTAAAAAGTTGCCATTATTGACAGCAAAAGTATGCTATAATTCAATATTAATTATTTCTCACTCATAGATTATCAAAACAAAAGGAGGACCTCAGTCAAAAATTCCAAATTCCAAACTTTCAGCTAAAAGCATATTCAGAAGTAAAAGAGAAGACATTTTATCATGATTTGAATTTGAAGAAAATATACTGATATATATATATATATATAAATATATATACTGATATAGAGATGCAGACTGGAAACAATCAATGTAAAATGAATGTGATAGTAATTATGTGACTAAATTTGTGATTAACATGATATTGTGTAATTATATTGAATTAATATAGCATTTCATTCATCCTTTCGGCTGTTTTTTTCATATGTTCTAGGTTTCTGAGTTCTGACCACGGAAGTGGCCACAGGCATTATATATGCTCATATATCTGTTGAAGTGAAGCATTTTAATATGTTGAAGTGCAGACAGACAGATGGTGTTTTTTCCAGCTGTTATAAGACCACTTCAACCTCATCCGACCACAAGCATGTTAGTAATGTGGAATTTGGAAAACTGCTTTTTGACACTCAACTGCTACAGTCCAGAGAGCATAAGTACTACTGTACAGTTTAATACCAAGGATAACTAAAGATATAGTCTAAAATCAAACCTATATATACACACACACACACACACACACTCACTGGCCACTTTATTAGGTACCTGTTCAGTTGCTTGTTAACACAAATAGCTAATCAGCCAATCACATGGCCACAACTCAATGTATTTAGGCATGTAGAGGTGGTCAAGACAACTTGCTGAAGTGCAGACCGAGCATCAGAACGGGGAAGAAAGGTGACTTAAGTGACTTTGAACATGGCATGGTTGTTGTGCCAGACGGGCTGGTCTGAGTATTTCAGAAACTGCTGATCTACTGGGATTTTCATGCACAACCATCTCTAGGGTTTACAGAGAATGGTCCAAAAAAGAGAAAATATCCAGTGAGCGGCAGTTGAGTGGAGTAAAATGCCTTATTGATGTGAGAGGTCAGAGGAGAATGGGCAGACTGGTTTGAGATGATAGAAAGGCAACAATAACTCACATAACCAACCAAAAGGAGTGTTTCCAACACCTTGCCGAAAGTACATTACAATAAAGCCATTACAATTGCACTTCAATATGCTTATTTGAGACTTTTTACATTCGCGCTTAATAATGTAAAAAGAACAGCCAGTTAATTACTATTAATCAAAATTAATTATTATTAATCAGGCCTAATAGCATGCTAAGCTTAATAAGCACATAATAATATCCCTCTGTTCTAAAGTGTTACCAAAATTTAAATTTTTGATTTTCACTGTTTCCTTATCAAGTAAGAACAGTTTTGTCCTGAAAATGCACAAAAACAAACACAAACACACACAGGCACAGGTGCATACAGACACTCAAACCTGATTTTTCCCACACGTGACTTACTGCAGAGATAGACATGTGGAGCTGAGTTGAAATGAGCAATCACACAGAGGAAATGTGTGTATTGTTAAAGGAGAGGAGCACTAGGAGGGCTCCATAAATCATGTGTCTGTATGATGGTGCAGGATGATGACCTTGTCATATTTTAATGTCAGTGTAAATTCAGGGTGTGCTGGCCTGAGGATGGAGAGCAAGGCGGAAGAGTGAGATAGATAAACCCAGGAAAAAAGGTGGGGGGTGTGGATCATTATGAAACGTAGTAAACGGTAACTGTAATTGAAGATATAACATTTTCCCCCAGTAACCATTTTATACTCTTTTAACATGCACGACCACAGCGATTCCCATAAAATGAAAAAGGATAATTCAACCAAACAGTGGCCATGATTCACGCTAACAATAGCAAGCTAATGATATGCTAAGTGGAGGTTTAATTCATTGCTAGCCACATTAGCACTGTTTGGTTGAGGGACATCATTAACATCTATTGACATTTAAACTGTTCACCATGACCTGTTTTTCTCCACATTTAGCTGAGATGTTTGTCTTTTCTTTCGTTGTTCCTGCATGTCTCCTATCATCATAGCTTGTGTGTTGCGTTACTCTGACCTTCATCAGTGTACAGAGATAATGTAATCATGCTCTGGGAGCCAAAGCTGTCAAACAGGCTGAACTGTGTAATAAACTCATGCTGTGCTCACGTGTCAGACACCACACACTTGACTACCTGTCTACGGAGTGCTGTCAAAAACAGGGCCATGTCCTCACCACACGAGACTGAGCTAAATAACACAGTTCGCTGTGGCCAAAGTGAAAAACGGGTTATGCAACAACATTAGAATATTTCAAGTAATATATCGTCACTGTCAGAAGAAAACATTGTATCTTTCTATCTCTAAAATAGCAAAATGATAACTTTTACACACACATATGTACATACACATGCCCATAAGAAAGGCTCTTTAATATATTTAATTTCCAGTCAAATAGCCATTACCTCAAAATCTGAATATAAAACCATTTCTTTCTGTATTTCTGTGTCCACCATTTTCCCCCATTACAATTTTCTTTCTTTTTGCAGTTTTTTTTTCAGTTTTTCAAAGTCCAGTCTTAGAAGTTGGTTGCATTCTCTGCTTCTTGTGATCCAAGTAATCCAAATTTTGACATCTTAATCCATGAAATGTTACTCCATACCCAAGATTTCCAGATGCTTCACTTTTGAAATACAATTTCTTTTTTCTTGGTCTACATCCTTTTCCTGTCCTTATGCTTCTTGACATCTACACATCCTTTCAGACCCATAGCACTAAGTAGTCTTCTGAGAGTGAAAGGTGGACAGAAACATCTGAAGATCTTCTCAGAACTGAAGCCAGAGTAGAGGATTTTCTCCTCTCTTTCAAAGACCTTTTTCTCTAATGGCAACAGTTTTGGTGGTCTAACAGGTTTAAAATGTCAGCTGCCCTTTACATTGTGTGAGCACTTCGGGAAGGTTGTTGATGATTATTCCTAAATGACTTTAATTCTGGTTAGCTTAACCCCTCACATGGCCAGGGCCAGCCAGTAGGCCCAAAGGTTTATTACACACTTCTATGACCTAAGAAAAAAAATCAAGTTAAGAATGTTTTTATTCTTCTTTTAGAGAGTTAACAATTTAGAGATGCAAGGTTTTGTTATAAGGTACTGTATATTTCTGTCAGCAGTTTTTTTCAGCACTACCACAATTTAATGTTAATCATAAACACACAGTTTGAATTGTACTATCAAACAGTTTGAATACTACATTACAGCAAGCCTTCCTCAGGCAGTTTGCTCTTCTCTTTTTTTGGCGGCCGCAAATTCACATTCAGTCTTTTTTTTTTCACAGTTACTGAAAATGCTCTGGCATATTGTGAAACAGTGGGTGCAGATGAAGTGATAAGCGCTCACTCTCTTTTGCCACATGTCTCTTATTTTGCAGATATCAACTCCCTTTCCTTTTGAGCGGAGGAGGAGTCCTTCCACAGCTAGGTCTCGATTCAGCACATTGACACTTTTCTCGCTTTATCCACAATCTTTCCACACGGTGATTATGGTATTAGATGTGAAACCGATACCGTTTGCTAACCTAATGACACAGATTTCAGGATTCGCTCAGTCAACAACTATGGAGCCAAGCGCGTTCTTTTACTGACAAGGCCCAATTTAAGGTGACAAACAATAGGTGTGGGAGAGAGATGCTTCTTGCAGTTTCTGCAGCTGCTGTAGCATTTCGGCACGTAACTCTGACACAGACAGTGATGTCTTTGTTGCAGCGATGAGCCCCCATCCCTCCCTCTTTTCCTCCCCGGATGCTGACATATGACATGAAGTAGACATGTGGATCTATAACCCCTCTTTTATCCCTCTTTGCTTGACTTGGACAGGAAGTGCTGGGCCCTGTACCTCTTCCTGACCTCACTGCAACATCAATAGCAACAGTGCAGTTGGTGCTTTGACAGCTCCTGGATGCTTTACAGAAACAGCTTGCCACTCCATGACTGCTGGGCCCAAAACCCTGCTTCTAAAAACAGCCTAGAGAGCAAACAGAGTTACAGACAGGTCAAACCCTCATCCTTGCACCATCCAGGTGCATGTTTGGTTACAAGCAAACCACAAAGACATGAAGCAACTCACCTATCAGTTCATTTCCATCGATATTTTTGAAATGAGATTTGCCAAAATCCTTTGATCTGTCAAAAATCTGATATCCATCTCAAAATCTTCTGGCATAAATATTTTTCCATTTCAGTTAATATGTTAGCTCTGCCAGGATCCAAAAATGAGATCATGGAAGAAAATTCTATATTATATCTAGATGGGTTTCAGGGTGCAGCAATATATAATTGTTTTTTTTTTTTTTTTTTTTTTGACATTTTGCAGAGAAGCCCTCCAGCACTTCCTTTAACAGTAAGACACAGGCTGCTGGTGACAGCCATTAGCAGAGCTAATTGGAGAGAGGGAGCGCGAGGCTGGTCCACTGGCTCCGGCTTGCCTCCTAATGAGTAGCAGTGGTTGGAGAGAGCACTGACAGAGGGGGGCTGTCAGAAGCTCTTCCGAAACACATCGGCTCTGCATATGTCCTTCCATGTGGCAGTACAGAACAGCCCCCTCATGCAGGTGTGGTAAAAGCCATCCAGAAAATACTGACCCTGAGGGCTGCTAGAAACGCTAGGAAGTCACCACTGAAAATCTCAGACCAAAGCTAACAGCTGTAAAGTGTTAATACAAAACAGACAACCGTAAGTGACTTTCATATTTAATTAGCAGTGATCAAACCTTATACTTTGCAGTCACATGTGTTATTTGTGGATTACATTAACTCTGTTACTTGGTATGATTTGGTGGGTTTGTTGTTTTCTGAGTATTTTTCAGATGCTAACATTTTTAGACCTACTCAAGCACATTTGAGGGGAAAGTGAGTTACTAATTCGTTTCCTGGCTTTAATTTTCTTCTGTTGGCTTGCTCTTGCCCATTCCTTTCACTTTATAGCTTAAGCTTACTGAACCAAGCATTTTGCCTGTGATGCATTCTGAGAATTTGCCAGTCTGCCACCACATGAGGTGCAGAGCGTGCATGTCCACATTGGACAGAGAGAAACTTACTAATGTGTAGAATTTGCTTTTTTTGTGTGCTACCATATTTCCTATCACTGCATAAAAGATGTATAAGACTTCCTTTATGAAATTGGCTTGACAGTTTTTCATTTTATTATGCTTATACTTATTATACCATGTTTTTATATGCTGTTTATTCCAATAGTTTTTTTTTGTATCATAGGAAATGAATAGAGGAATTCACATTTAACTACTACAGATTGTCATATAGCACAGCTCTCACACTGCCCCTGATAGACACACATACTAGCAACTAATACACCAGAGCAATATCTTAAAAACCTGCCATTCCTTAGCAATGGCCTAGCAACATTTTAGCTACCACTTGGAATTTCATAGAAATGGTTTTTCAAACCAAGCTCATTCAGAGTGCTTATTATAGATTTGATAGTATGATTGAGTATTGATAAAATTTGATTCACGTGTGACTTATTTTCCTATTCATGCAAAAAATTACATTTGTGAGATAAATGAAAAAGAAGTCTATTAATTCTCAAATTTGTTAGACTGTGGTGTTCACATATAGTGCTGAGAAATTACATAATGAGCCCCTTAATTAGCAGGAATAACCACATTTTTGCATCAGCCTTAAAGGGTTAAGCAGTATTTCAGACCAGAGTAAAAAGTGAGAAAGAAGTAAATTGAGAGGCATCTAAAAAACTTACTTCTTACTAAAAAGTTTCATTGCATTTCATATATTCCTAAAAATAAATAAAAATCCATTGAATCTTTTAAATATCTTCATTACATTTCTGTATTTTTATAACTTCAGTGTTTTTCCCCTTTCTTTGGTAGGCTACGTTTACTGCTAGTTGACTCATAATTTGATTGAAATAGCAATACTTTTACTTTGGGCCGCAGTTTAGGATACTCTACCCACGACTTGACGTGAAATATCTATGTTCAAAAAGATCTGTAATGTCACTTCACATTTACCTTGTAATAATGAACAAAAGTGACACGTCTGTGAGTCATTGTGTTGACGTGAGTGGGATATCTCATCAGATCGCTGGGGCGCTCTCTAATGCACCAGGCTTTGACTTCCTCTCAGTTCAAGGTCACCTGGCTTGGGGGAGAAGGGTGAGACAGGAAGGGCACAAGATGCGCACTGCGCCAAACACAACTGGGCCTCTCGTCCAGGTGCACCCTGGGGGAGGCGAGAGTGGGGGATAGCTTGGCAGCAGGTTTGTAAGCATTGGGCTTGTGCCTCTTTACACTCGAGCCATTCATGTCTGATTCTTTAACATCTCAAAGTGAGAGAATCCAGTTCACTGAATTCTGACACATTTCAAGATGACTATTATTTACACAAAGTGTTTCTGGAGTTTTAAACTGGCCTCCGAGTCACACTGAGACTGTGTTTTGAGGAATTAAGTGGAATCTGTTTATTTGTTAAATGGCTGTGAAAGGTGAAAGTTAATATTTGCTGCTGGGAGATGTTTATAGACAGTCCCAGGACATTTCCATCATTCATTTTACTCAAGAGCATCACTTTTCAAAGCATAATAATAAACATTTTATGTTTATTACCATTTCCCAATTTTAGGAGAAGTTTCACATCAAACATCAAAGGCTGCATGTGCAAAATATTGAGGCCTCTAGAATTCAAATCATCATTAAATTCTGTATAACTGTGTTTGTTTTGAAAAAAAAAAAGGCTCCACGCTGCAATAAAACAATTCCACAACTCTCTCATACTTCAGGGCTAGTAATTGCTCTCCAGCTGTATAGAGAAAATGTACCAAAAAAATATTCATGCTAAGATTTTATGAGGTGCTGTAAATAGTCTTTCTTTCAGTCCACACCAATTAGATTCATGAACAAGACTTGGTGGTAGAGACAAGTTGGTGGTAAACAAAGAGCCCTCTGAATTATTCTTGTCTTTTGCTGTCATCAGTCCATTTCTCTGCTCTTAGGTGTTTGTACTCAGTAAAACAGAGGAGATGTGAACATAAGGGGTGTGTGTGTGTGTGTGTGTGTGTGTGTGTGTGTGTATGTATAGGGGGGCACGTTTCTTCTTAGAATGTGAAGTCAGAGAAACAAGATGGTGATGACAGCTGGTACGAATGTACGTGTGCAAGTCACACTGCAGGTGTTGACTGTACAGCAAACATACACGCGCACACACACACACACACACACACACACACACACACACACACACACACACACTGAGAAGTCTTGTATTTTGGGAACACCTAGCATAGATTAACCCCTTTGGTCCCAGTTTTTTTCACATTTTACACGAAAAACTGCTAATTTGTTAATATTGAGTTATAGAACCAAGTAATATAAATTTGAAAATGAGGAAGTGTTCATAAGGCTTTATATAACTTTATATAACAGTTAGTTCAGACAACACTTCTGACTGATTGAGAAGTGTTTTACCACATTAACCATATCAGTCTGCTGCACACTAGTTGTCAAATAATAACTTTTTTTTCTTAAAGATGCAGCTTATTATTATTATATTTCTACTTGTATTTATCGCATACAAAAACAGAAAATAATTACATTAGGCAACTTCTGAAAGATACTATTTGACCTGTAGCCCATTTGGTCAGGCCTACCTCACTTTCTTATTCTGTCATTGCCCCTGAGTGAACCTTTTGGTCAGCAACTGTGATGCCAGAAGATCAAGAAAATTTGGAATTCACAAGAAATGAACAGGATACAATTTAGCAAACAAGATAGGCTCTAAAATGACATTCACGTTAATCTGGTAAGGACTGAAAAAGCTGAGCTGAACCTGATATTGTGACTGATAGCTCTATTCATACAGCAAAAGGCTACTTGAGTAAATGAAAATAAATTAAAAAATCTAAAATAAAAGCACATTTGAAACAATGTTCAGGGCTTCTTTTCTTTCATTTTTTTCTTCATTTTATGGAACTGATATATCGAAGCAACAAGGTTGTGTATTATCACAAAAAAACAAGCTGAGATCTATGGTACTTTCCTCTCATCTCTTATAACCTTTGCTAAAACACGACAAAAAGCTTATTTGAAGATGCATCATTTGTTGAAAGGCTGCTTTTATCAACTTTGAGGTCAAGTTGATGTAACATCTATGTCGGATAACACAGATTTTTTCTGATATCAGGCTAAGTCATGACCTTTTTATGGGGGTGTAAAATAAGAGAGAACTTTCTTCTCTTCAATCTTCATCTTCAATTCTTTTAAAAATGCTAGATTTTGTTTAAGCAGCCTGGCAAAGCAAGCTGTCTTATTGTTAACATTGTGTTACTGTGGCATAGTCTATGTTGTTTCACTCCATAAAGTGAAAATTAGTCACATAGATGTGATCTGAACTTGACATCAAAGTTGGCAATGCAACATGTTTGACAAAGGACACCTACAGGAACAAGTGTCTATAAATATTTCTGTAGGTCTGTTTCAGTTGTCATGAACGGCTCATGTAGGTGTCGTGCAGCCTTATGAACATTACCATACAGTAGTGTTTGGAGCCACAGGCAGGTGCAGGTTATTTGAGCAGTTAAAGAAATGTGAATTATTTGTTTACTCGATGAAGAAGTGCCCATTCAGACACCAAAGCCCATTCACCATCATTAGAAATCACAGCGTTGACCTAAAGATAATTTAAATGGGGCTTTTTTTTATTTCTCTCTTCTGGTGGTCTTGTAGATAAAGACCTAGTCAGGACCATTGTGATGTAGTCAGGACGACTACAAGGTTGTCTAGAGGTTACACCAGCTTCAGGAGATTGTGTGTAACTCTGGCAACAATGAGGCCGAGCTAAATCACCCTTCGATGAACAGAACTGGTCTAATGTGACCTTCTTTAGCATGAGGTCTTTCATGGTGATGTGTGAAACAAAATAAGAGAGAGAGAGAGAATGAAAGAGGAAGAGAGGGAGAGAGAGAAGGAGAAAGAGAAAAGCAAGGTCATGAAATGCTCTGGGCATAAAGAGGAGGAATGGTAATGTGCAGACTGTGGAAGGAGAGAGAGAGAGAGAGAGAGAGAGAGAGACAGGCACAAAAGCATTATTTGAGCTTATGGGTATTGAACTCCGTCTAAATAAATGACTTGAGCACAGGCCGCAAAACTAATCTGAATCTCATGAAATTCTACCTAGTTGAACACACTTTGCTTTCTATGAAGAGCTGTATTGGGAGCCTGATCGTATTCTGGACAGAGACAAAAAAGGTCAAAGGGGCCATTTACGATGTGACCACCTGGGACTGTACACTAGAAGTCTATTATTCTTCAAAGTGGAGTTATATTGTCTTTTAACAGAGCCTTTGAATAAGGG
This sequence comes from Pygocentrus nattereri, assembly GCF_015220715.1. Lineage (NCBI taxonomy): Eukaryota > Metazoa > Chordata > Actinopteri > Characiformes > Serrasalmidae > Pygocentrus > Pygocentrus nattereri. Next base: position 13,035,628 of record NC_051217.1, read on the forward strand.
TTGTTTTACTGTGATTTATTTTACTGCGTGTTTGGAAAGGGATGTAGGTGCCTCATGCTATTTCAACACTACTGGTTAAAGGTTTGGACTCACCTGCTCATAAAAAGGTTTTTTATTTTTACTGTTGTATTTTAGACACCACAAATGTGAAATTTGGATAACATGCAGAGACCAAATCAGTATTTAACAAATCAAACTATTAAACTTTAATAAACTTTAATCTTTAGAAATTAGAACCCATTCATATTGTTGCAGCTTTCTCTGGACATTCTCTCTCATTTTTTCATTTTTTTCATTTTTATTTAAAAGCATTTTTTTTGTTTTAGAAAACATAATTTCATAAATGTATCAGATCCACTTTATGCTCATTCACATGTAGACTTTGGATGCATTGTGACAGCACCATTAAAAAAAAAGCAGTTTAACCTACTCTTCTTGAATAAAATAAATTATTAAAATAAGTAAAATAAGACATAAATAAATAAATTAATTAATTAAATAATGTGTGCTGGGGTCCTTTTTGGGGTAGGTTGCCTTGAGGCAACATCGTGCAACAATGTGTGTGATATGAAAAGTTGTATTTTTTTCATGTAAATGTAGAACAAAACTGAGTAACTAAGTTTTGTTACGTTGTTGACCTTCAAATACATTAAATACTAAATAAATACATACTAAATTCTTTGTCATGTTATTTTCAATGAACTCATGTTACCATGATTTAATGTTGTAAAATGAAGTTTGGAGATTTATTTTCTAAACAAAACTTACTATGCTGATCAAATGTTGATTGTTACATGACATAATGGACCTGAATGGGCTTCAAGGCACTAATACATGTCAAATACTAAATAGTTCAGATCTTCAAAATAAACAAAACACAATTGAAAAAAAGTGTTCTCTCATGTGACATTGCACATGTTTCATATCTTTGTTGCTTCGAGGCAACAAGCATATTTAGGCAATTTCTTATGACTCAAAAATAATTTATATAACACAGTGCTATTGTACTAGTAATAGATGTAAATCATATTTCTGAATGGATGAAAATGATGAAAAAAATTTTTTTTTTCTGAGAGAAATTGTGCAGAATACTAAGAAAGCCTTAAAATAAATATCTCAATATAATGTACCCAAATTGGAAGTTTTCATTGGTTTGTTCAAACTCCTCTCTTTGTTATTAGTCATTTGATTGTCATAAAGTATGTATATCATTTTCAGATAAGGAGATTTGTTACTCTGAGGCAACATTATTCAATAGAGTGTTAAGCAAAGGCCTCTAAATCAAAATGTCTATCATTAGGAGAAATGCATATGCAGTCATGTCCAAATGTTTGATTTTGTGTGTGTTTGATTTCTGTCCTGCTGAATACCTTCATATCTTTTTATACATCTTGCATGTTTCGCTCTGCTGTGCTTATGCAGCTGTCCATGTCATGTTTTCTCATCAGTGTTCATTTCTGATGACAAATGACATTCTCAGAGTTTTGGTCCATGACACATATACCTAATTATTAAATAATGTGTGTTAATTTGTCATGCCACAGTTTCAGTATAGTGGCCTACTTCTCCTCTTCTCACGCATGTGTGTTATGACAGACAGGCTGAGGTTTTGTCCTCATGCGTCACGAGGAAAATGGAAAAACATAAACGTAGCTAACAGCAACTTCACACATATGCAGTGTGAAAATGTGGCAAATGTGGCTGTGAAGTATTTTACTGTGGAGTCCTATCAAAGAGACTTCATGCTATGAAGGCAGTTTTTGAGGAATGTTTATCTTGTTTTTATTAAAACAGCAATGAATATTTATTTTCTATGTTAAAACAGAACTACCGAGTACAGTTATTTGCTTTCAACCACTTATGTAGCTAGAGCCAACCAGCCGGCTCAAAGTTTTAACACACACGTCTATAACCTAAGAAGCTCAGCTAGTTTGCACTGTATTCTGTGTAGTTACTGAATATTTGTGTGTAAAAACCCTGGGATTTTAAGGGGTTAGTGTAGTTCAGTTCATCTCCTGGATTCTGCGCATGACGTCTTATGAAAGCTATGGTAACATAAAGTCCCACTTAATATGTATTCTCAAGCATTAATAATGCAAGTCATTTTCCTAATGAAAGAATATATTTCCTTTTTTATTTTATGATCTCTCTTTCACTTTCTAGATAACGCTCTTTAATCAATGCAGCGATTTCTGAGCTGCGCTCTAATGGTGGATAGAGGGCAGTCAAGGGGTCAAGATGGTAATAGACTGCCCTCTCTTCCACTGGGAGAATCTTCCAGAAACTCGAGGAAGAGACAGTCAGTCTCATCTCTGCTCCCCGTGCATGCGGCTGGCAGTTTGCTGTGATCTCAATCACGAGGCCAAATGAAATTATTAAGAGGTGTTGGATGTATTAATCATTAAATTAGCTAAATGATCCACCAAGTACGGCGCAGATGAACGAGGTGTCATATTCTAATGCAATTTGCACTTCAGCGGGTGAAGGTCAAGAGGGGTGCTAGGCCCGTCAGATCTAGTTTTCCCTTTTTTCTATCATGCTCGGCCCCTTTTTAAAGCATGAGCCTGACAATTAAAGCATCCGTGAGCACCTCCACCAAAAAAAAAAAAAATCAGAGCGTCTTCCTTTCTGTGGTTTTCATACATTGATCTACACATAATGTTCAGTAACATGTAAATACACTCACTGGACATCAGAGGCACATACAGCTTTTACTTTCAGTGTTCCTGAGCGGTAAGAGACTATAGCTCATGCTGCCTTGCACAGTTTGTGCAGTTAACCTGCCATCTAGTCCTTCATCAGTGGTCAGTTTCTGACCACAGCTGCTCTGGGCTGGATATTTTTAGGTGCCATGCCACTCTCAACCTTGCAGTGACACACATGTAACCCCAACGACAACTCTGTGCCTGATACACTCATACCTGCACCACACTACTGCATCAGTGTCAGTAATGTACTGCCAATCAACAGTGGTCTTGTGGTCAGAAACTGACCAACGATGAATGGGGTAGTGGGCAGCAGATAAACTGTGCATGGTGAGGCAAGTCTATACTAGCATAACACATCTATATCTATATATAGATAGTAGATATACATGGTAGATCTATATATAAACATCTATATATATATATATATATATATATATATATATATATATATATATATACATACATACATACATATACATATATATACATACACACACACACACACACACACACACACACACATTGATCAACATAACTTTATGACAACCTCTACACCCTTATCAGCTCCACTTTCTATATAGGTACCTTAGTAGTTCTGCTTTGTTAGCCCCCTTTTACCCTGTTCCTCAGTGGAGTTTTTACAGTGTCCACTCACTGTCCACTTTATTAGACACTCCTACCTTGTCAGTCCACCTTGTAGATGTAACGTCAGAAATGATAGCTAATAGGCAAATAGTTTTAACCAATTTTCTTGGTTGCCTAAACTCACTTTCACTTAGAAAATCAACAAAACATGTTTTTTAGGGGGCAACTGTTGCATACATTATGCATATTGAACTCTAAAAACATTTTCAAAATAGTCTGAAAGCATTCTGAAACTTTCATACACATTACATGCACCATATTTTCATATTTATAAACATCTTCTTTGTTCATAATTCAAAACAATCATCAAAGATGACAATACGCCTTCTTTCTCACTGAGCATATTGTCACAGATTGTCAGTTTGACCATGGAAAACGCTACTGTTCATGAACGCTCCTACTGTGGGAAAGGAACTGATGAAAAGAAGTGAAACTTCCTCCATTTTTGCTCTTTCTCAGTGTATCGTTCATATAGATGATATGAAGTTACAAACTGCGCAAAATAGCATGAAAAGTTCAAATAAGTCATCCCTTTGAACTGGTTTTACTATGAGCTTGTTTTTACTCATTCATCTTTCACTGTGTGAGTAACTTTTTATAGTCTGTATAGGAAAATTTGCAATGCACGTAGGAGTTTTCTCTCTCAAAATAGAGTTGCATGTGGGCACTCAGAGTGTAACCAACGGTGTATAGTTCAACACAAACTAGGTTACCAAAGCTTTCTCAGGACTTACTATATAAGAAAAAAGACATATGACAAAAGACATTGGGATAAAGAATCTTTTTTTTTTTAAATGACAATTTAAAGAATGGAATATAAGAATGGAATATAATTCGTGTTTTTGTCAGTATTCCATTACTAATGACACAAAATAAGATCATTTTTTTCTTTTTCCCCAAACTTTTCCATTTGTTTTTTGTGCTGAATGCATTTAACTGTAAACACACACACACACACACACATGCACTCTCAATGTCTTTATATCTCTCTCTCAGTCTGTCTTACTCTCTGATGAAGGTGAAGGCATGTAGTAGCATGGCGTTATAGAGGAAATGAGGATCTAGAAATCAATTCCACCTGGCATAAATACCGATACTATTATGTAATTACTCACTGGTCAATATCCCATTGATTCCAATGCAAGCAAGGGATTACAGCTTGTTTCAGTGTGGAAATGTTTGGTCTTTTACGTTCCTTTCATTCTGTAGCAGAAGTATTTGCCTCTCAAATGCTCTACACCATTCTACAACCACTGTTTCAACTCTTTAGCATTAATTACTTACTTGTCCTGTCTGCTTAATTTTTCATTGACCTTTTTCATTAATAACAGAATATTCAACAAATCGCTACATTAACCCTTACAGGTTGATGTTGTATATCATCACTTTTTGTAATTTTTACTTTTCTGCATTATTTGAGCTCAGCGGTTTTCCTTTGCATTGTGTGAAAATGTAATGATAATTAAACCAATAGAAATGGTCCAAAACTGCTTATAATAAAAACATTTTCCATTAAGTTACAGTGAAAGTAAAGAACATTTTTGCCCTCTTCTGTAAAGTTGCTATTTTGGAGATACTTGTTTTTCATTGGACAGCGATCTTATGACAACAAACAATGTCATAAATAAAAGGATAAATCTCAGGAATGCTGCATGCTAGAGACTAACCTTTTTTCCTGGGAAGAGTAGTGCTTTGCCATTTTTTCCCGGCTAAAATGTGTATAAGAAAACATATAGCATCCTCTGATAACTTATATGACATCGTTGACCTTTAAGGGTTAAATAGGAAGTCACTGAAATGTCTGTGTATGTGGTGTAAACAAAGGCATTCAGAGTGGTTTGAGTTGAAACAGTTAATAATAATGATAAAAAAGGGAAAATAATTCTGACTCAGTAAGTCTCTCTTGAATGGAAGATCAAATCACTCAAATCACATCTATTTTAACAAATTCATTTTGCAAACTTGAATAACCAGCAGCATGTAAGACATTAAAGAACTAAAATCAAGAACTTCAATTCTTCTATAATGTTATAATTTTGGAGAGACATGGTTTTGTTACAACAGCAACAGTTTGTATCCCACAAAAAGTTCCATTACAATAAGTGTCCTCTTGGTACACTTACACTGACACAGTATGCAGATATTCAGATCCTATGCAAATATTCAGAACAGAATTTCCAGAAACCATAATAATATTATCAACATTATTGGAGAAAGTGTTTAAAGTGATACTTACACCGTCATTTCAGTCATCACCTTTGTGTCTTGACATTTTTGGGAAGTTCAGTATGAATAAAACCACTGCAATTGCACCTACACTGACATCATATATTGTAATTTCACCTACATATGGTTACATGTACCGTCATCAGTGAGTAGCTTGCTGACTCACTGAGTAATGTTTACTAGTTCACCAAGAAGCAAGTTAAGTTCTGAAGGCCAGGATTTGCCTCAAGCAACATCCAGGTATTTTACACACACACACACACACACACACACACACACACACACACACACACACACACACACACACACACATATATGTATATATATATCTTAGCTTTGCAGGGGTATGACAAGGGTCTGAGGCCATGGCCATTTTATATGCTCACAGCCTGGCCTCTAGATCCTCTAGGACTCTCACTATAGACTGTTTGCACACCAGGCCAGATGATTAAAAAGAAATATATATGTATTTACTGGTATACCCACATTAGCAGAACACTAATATGCATATTACATCATTGTTTCCTGTCTCTCTCCCCCTCTTCCACCTCTCACTTTCCCCCTCTCTGTTGTCTCTGTTGCTTGTATAGTCAGATCATGTCCTCTCTCAGCTGCTTTTTCATTAAGCTCTGCTTCAAAATCTTCTACCCTCTGTTTTCTAATTACCTTAAAATGGAAAAAAACTATTAGCCAAAATGAACTGTATGTATAATCACCTGGCCACAAAGATGATAGATATATCAGTATAAATTAGTCCCTAAGATTCTCTTCAGAACTCAAATGACTACATATTATTTTTTTCAGTAGTTCTTAAAATATACAGTATGGAAGTGACTGATGATTCCATGGTGTGCCAACATAAACATGATGTTCTTTTCTCTAATAACCTTTTTGTGCTGCTGTTTTCCCTGCTGTTCCTTTTCTTCCTAGCACTCTTTGTGCCTTGAAAAAATGTTGAATGTGTATGTTTAAAAATATATATATTACTCTAACGTGAAACTAGAAAAAATGTATCTAGTAGTAGATGCTTGGGTAGTCTGGCTTACTGACGCCAAAAAAACAAGTTGAAGAGCTTTTATTTGAATTCTTATTTAAATGGTCCATTCCACCTTAAATGGTGCAGCAGATACATTCAGGCACCTGCATTCTGCTGCACCATTTAAGGTGGAATGGAAAATTCAAATAAAAAGTCAACTTAAGCCCTGACAAAAAAAAGTCAGCTGATGTATTGCACCATCTTATGGCCAATATTTAATGAGCTCTTGTTGCAACAATGCATTAACAATAGTGTGTCAAGACATAATGAGTAAAATTGAATAATAATTCATATTAATGTTATGTGGGCTTTTTCTAACAGAGACAAACATTAACATTATCTAGGCAAACATTAACTCAATTAGTTGAACATTAGTACTGTTACCTCAATGACTAGCTAACGTTAGCTGAGGTTTAATATTAGTGTGTCATTAACTAAGATGTTACTGAACTGTAAGAAACAACAAAGGTAAAAAGCCCAAGGACAGCATTTAGATTTCTTTTCTCATTTCTTTTTTAAACTTTCAGTGCATCAACACACTTAACTACTGTTCATACCATCATCTCCTGAACTCCAATGTCTTCCAGCTGTCGATGGAGAGTCAATGCTTTGACTGTAATACATCTGGAGTCAGGGTTGATTCTTGGCAATGACTCTGAGAGGCAAGATGTTTGGAATTATTTTATTACATATATGTAATATTTTATATCACACATTATATGATTTCTCTTTTAATACATACTACATATACTGAAATAAGGATCTTATAATATATACACTGCTCAAAAACATAAAGGGAACACTCAAATAACACATCCTAGATCTGAATAAATGAAATATTCTCATTGAATACTTTGTTCTGTACAAAGTTGAATATGCTGACAACAAAATCACAAAAATCATCAATGGAAATCAAATTTATTAACCAATGGAGGCCTGGATTTGGAGTCACACACAAAATTAAAGTGGAAAAACACACTACAGGCTGATCCAACTTTGATGTAATGTCCTTAAAACAAGTCAAAATGAGGCTCAGTATTGTGTTTGGCCTCCATGTGCCTGTTTGACCTCCCTACAACACCTGGGCATGCTCCTGATGAGGTGGCGGATGGTCTCCTGAGGGACCTCCTCCCAGACCTGGACTAAAGCATCCGCCAACTCCTGGACAGTCTGTGGTGCAACGTGGCGTTGGTGGATGGAGCGAGACATGATGTCCCAGATGTGCTCAATCGGATTCAGGTCTGGGGAACGGACGGGCCAGTCCATAGCTTCAATGCCTTCATCTTGCAGGAACTGCTGACACACTCCAGCCACATGAGGTCCTGCATTAGGAGGAACCCAGGGCCAACCGCACCAGCATATGGTCTCACAAAGGATCTGAGGATCTCATCTCGGTACCTAATGGCAGTCAGGCTACCTCTGGCGAGCACATGGAGGGCTGTGCGGCCCTCCAAAGAAATGCCACCCCACACCATTACTGACCCACTGCCAAACCGGTCAAACAGGTTGTTCAAGTTCAAGTTTGATTTACTTGGAGTTATATTGTGTTGTTTAAGTGTTCCTTTTATTTCTTTGAGCAGTGTATATAATATTTTAAGTAACATATATTATATTATGTGATTCTTATTTTAATCAGAAAAGTTCCCAGGGCTATTGAACAAAAAGCGTCTATAGCCCAATTGCTTGTACCTTGTCACACCCCTGGCCTGGACATTGGGTTCTTGGAGAAAAATTAAGCTGATATAGAACCTTTATGTCATGTGGACATTCTTGAAACATCTCTTTAAAGAAAGGGCATTTTAATTTAAACATCAGCTGAGTCACACAAAACCTTCAGTGGTGGTCTTGGAGCATGAAGCCACTAGAATGAGGTTGAAAAGGCTATTAATCAGCTTGTGAAAATATGCTGAAATCTACACAAATGTACATAATTTTAACATTAAATCAGGCCTAACATCCGTCTCACATCACAATGGTTTTACACCAGACTCTTCTGACTGCTCTCTGACTGAGTGATAAGATCTTCTGATCAGCTAGATTTTTTTTCTTTAAAGCTAGTTTGATTTTAACTACTAAATATTATTATTAACTAACAGTGCTGGCAAACATAATCACAAATAATGTTAATGTAACGTCAGCATTAGTATAAAAAATCTGTCAAAAATCTACAAAACAGTACTTTGCATTAAACATATTTTCCATACAAGTCAGTATGTTTTAATGCCATGAAAAGGAAAACCAATAATCATAGTATCATGTTAGTTTTACATGACATGCTTAGGAGGGAAATTCTGTGAAATGTTAGTGAATGTTTAAGCTCCTGTTTTCGGCAATGCGTGCAACCAATTTTATTTGGAATGAGGGGAGGGGTCAAGCAAAATATTTGAATCATTATTCACATCAGTATTAGTGAACCTTATGCTTTTTTGCAGTGCCTTTTATTACCTCTGTAAAACCAATATTGTGATCATATTTTGTCATTCTGGGGTGTTAATTTGGTTGTAACCCCCTCATCACGTATACACCTATGCTTTAGAATAGAACATTCCACTGGGAGAGTTATAGAAACCAAATTTATGGAACCAAAAGTGTTTGCTCTTCTGCATCACTCCAAAGAACTCTTAGCAACTTTGTTTTTTAGAGTGTGGAAAAAATAGAAAGTAGAACCTTTTTCTCTAACATAAAAAACAGAAAGACTTGTGATTATAGATGTCTTCAAGCTCCTCAGCATGTGTGCCAAAGCCTGCCCACTACAGGCCTGAAGTGTCTTTTAAATTTAGTTGCTGGACGCTGGTTTTCTGTCTTATGAATGATGCAGAGAGTCTAAACAGAGTCCCAGCACTGTGACCTCTCCTCATAGCTGCCATTATAACATAGTGAGGAGTACTCATACATTCGGCCACACCTCATCAGCTAAGCAGTCTAATTTTAGACGTCCATGTTGCTTTTCTCATTGCTGTCTCAGAAATCATTCTTGCTACAATTTCTGCATGTTCCACCCACAGACCACACGGCAAAACATGTAAATGGCTCAGAGGAATTGTTCAGACTTTCTTTTTGAATCAGTTTTCCGGTGTGTTTTGAAGAAGTGCCAAAAGCCTGAGCTCTCTCAGCACCACAGAGGGGAGACTGCACTAAGTATCCACACAGGCTTTGGCTGGGCATGCCATGTTAGCCTGTCACAGGCAGAGCGCTGGACTCAAAGGTTACTAGTCAGACTTAAAAGCTGAGGATTACTCCAGTCTTACCTTTAAACTCCCCTTCAGCATGAGGTGGTCCATGTGACATCACACAGTATGGCACAACAGTCAGAGACCACACTTATTTTCTTTTAAATTCCATTTGAAATGGCTTTGAAGTACATGCCATTCATTTTTCATTGGGATACAAACAGAAACCAAATGTTTAAAAGAGAATCACACAGAAGGAGGTTTTTCAAAGAAATCTGTAGGGATATTTTTCATGCTTCTTCTTGCTTTTGGAACACCTTAACAGTTCATTCATAGAAGTTGCTTACATTTCCTGCTTCTCAGAATTATAAAAAAGCCAATTATACTCTTCAGTCCATAAAATCTTACTCCTCATCTCAGATGTGCAATTTCTGTGTTATGGTGAAAATTGTCTTCTTATGATTGTTTTTTTCAGTAGTGGCTATCGATAGTAGTGGCTACACATCCTTCCAGACCCATAACAGAGTGGTCTTCTCACAGTGGGGAAAAGGAACAGAAACATCTGTGGATTTTTTCAGATTTTGAGCAAGAGCAAAGCTTGATTCTCAAAGATGTCAATGTTCTGTTTATCTGATGGTGACAGTTTTGGTGATCTAGGTCTTGCACAGTTGTAAGGAATCTTATTCGCTCTGAAGCTTTTAATAATCCTCTGAACTCCAGTTTTGTAAACTCTTGTTTTACCTTTGATTTTCCCCTTCCTTATGCAAGTGGATTATTGTATATCTAATTCCCTAAGAAAGACCTCCTTTAGCCATTTCTGCTGTATTTGAGAAAGAGACAATGTCAGTGTCTTTGTTGAAATGGCACAGCTGTAATCTGTTGGTTTTAAGAGGCTTTTAAAGGGAGGCTAGAAGAGTTAAAGTGGCAGAAAGCTGCACAAAAGCAAAGAACGGACAAAGTAAATACTGATAGATTTGACATTGTCTTTAGTGTTTTCAGCTTTTATATTTATCTGATACTGCTTTATTTATTTATTTTTTGAACTAGAATTTAAATATATGAGTGGACTGTGTTTTGCACAATCCTGTATATTATCATCACTGTGAAAAGTCACTCAACAACTGCATGTGTTATAAAAATATGTAGTGCAACTGCATAGTAATATGGGACATCAGCCCATTTCATAATTATCTTTTATTTTATTAGTTTATTTTTACCAGTTTATTTGATTTGAGCTCCTGTCCTAAAACCGTTATTTCTTACAAATGTTGTTTCAATGTTACAAAATCTACATAGATTTTCCCATCCTTACCTTAACATCATTATCTGAGCAACACAGTTCATCAACTTTCCAACCCAGAAGAATCAAGAGGATTGAAATTCTGTATATGAATAGTACGGCATGCTTTGAATTCAATATCTTATACCCGTACGAATGTGCAATTATTTCTCTTATTGTCTGCTGTCAGACACAATAACGGTTAAAATGGAAAACAATCTCTCAATACATAGGCATCAAATCCGCTACACAATGCCAGTGTGCATTCCCCTCTCTCAGGCCTTTAGTCATTTACACAATACAATGATAGAGCATGCCAAAGCATTGTTCCGTAAAGAATTTAATATGCTGGTCCTCCTCCGTCCCGGCTCATACAAGCTGTACGTCACTCACAATGAGATGATCCAGTGTTTTACCATGACAAAAACATTTAAACAATGACACCCCAATGGTACCCTAGAAAAGGCTGGCATACAGAAAAGCACATTGTTCGCCTACGAGATTTTACGTGCAGACATAGCCATACAGAAAAACCAGCATATTAGATTATGAGCAGACGCTGATAAGCTCCACATAATTTGTGTCTGAGGTTCTGATCGCTATATTGTTTGGATCACAATGGAACTGAATATTAGATCCAAAACAAATCATGATTTGTCTAAAATAGTTGCGCATTTCTAAATAGCCAGCAGAAGTCTGGCTCAGGTAATGACAGAGGCTGCCTGCTGCTTGGATTCAGTCACTAAATGTCTTGTGTTTACTTGCCAGGAAGTGATGTTGTGTCATTTTCAGAGTCAGTGCTCAGAACGAGGAAGTGAAGGCGGAACAAATGAATGTCAAAGTGTTTTGGGGTAAAGCTTCCAAGAGGCCTTCAACTTGGGCGTTACTGCAATGATGGGGAGCCCTCAGGGCCTTCTAGAACTTCAGAGGTGATTTAATGGTTTCTCTGAAATAAAAAAAAAATAAGTTGAATTTTAAGTTGATTTATAATTTAAAATAATCATCATGTTTGTTTTTGAACTCTGCAAGTATTGTAGCCATTCCATTGTCCTTTTATTGCTTTGTTAGGAAATAAAGAGGTAAATTCTTGAAACGCTCAATGGAAAATTATTCAATCTGGAAGTTTTTCACAGTCAAATTGTTTTTTCCATTGGTTAAACCTGTCTGAATGGTTAGGCCTACAGGGCCTACAACTGACAGTGACATCCCTCTAGGCCTTCTGGAAGTCTTAAAAACACCACTAAACAAAAGACTTTATAAAACTGCTACATGCATAGTGAAATATCCATCCATCCATCCATCCATCCATTTTCCAAGCCACTTCTCTGTCAGGGTTGTGGGAGTGAAATATTTGTTAATATAATTTTTACAAGCTTCATATAAGCTTTATATAAACCATGTTGCATAATCATTGACATTATCATGCCATAAACAAGTTATGGATGCTGTCATGGGTGGTTGTGACATATTTTATTCAGTAATATTAAAATGTCATGTTCATATTATCTGTAATTGTCATGATATTTGTCATAATGTTTGACATATAGCAGGAAAAAATAGTATATAAGCTGTCATGACAATTATTGGTAATGACTGCATGACATTTATAAAGTTATATTACTGAACATAATCGGTCATGACAACCGATTAAAGCGTAATTACCATCTTCCATTACTTGTTTATGGCATGGTTATGTCAGTGTTATATAACAGGTTTCAAGCTTCAGATGTCCACATTCAATCTAGAATGGCCAAAAAACATTCATGTGAATAGCAAATTATCTTAGAAGTGCATTGTTTCCTTGTTTTTGATCACGTTTTGACAGGGCCGGCCTTTCATTAGGCAATATAGGCAAATGCTAGGAGCGCCGTCTGTCCAGGGGGGCGCTCGCGTGCATGTTTTTTTTTTTTTTTACAAATGAACAATTAATAAATATGAAAACAAGCAAAGTCCACATAATCATAACTTCATTGTTTAATAATATTGGTCAAATTAATAATTTGTATTAAATTCATATTAAACAAATTAATAACAACACACAACACCTATGAACAACGCCCCCCCCTATTTTCACTAAATAAGCAGGTCTTAATCCTCGTGGATTAGAGACTCTCTACAATAAGCAGAAAGTTGTTCTCTGCACTACTTTATGTAAAATAGTTTTAAAATATTTTTTGTGCAACACCTTTATATTTATTTATTGTTATATGGTTATATTTATAATTCATTTACTTTTTGTTTGTTTCTTTAATACTGATTTTACTGTTTTACTGTTGTTTTCGTTCTAAAATAAAAAAAAAACTCAAAACATAAAGCTTTGCAGTGTCTGTGTGAGTGTATAAACCCGATGACTGATGATGCAGGGGGCACCAACCAAAATCTCGCCTAGGGCACCACATTGGTCAGGGCCGGCTCTGCGTTTTGACATTGATGGCCCAAATTCAAGGCCTAGCTCTAACAATCTCACTTCACTCTGGCTTGCATTCATGCTCATCCTGCACTTTCGGTTATGCCAAAGTTCACTATTATGCACACTTGAAGAATACACAGCCTTTTATCTGAGCATGCATGTGCATTATAAAGATTAGAATTATTCCAATTTCTTGATGGAAACATTATTCTTGAGCAGTTATTTGAATGCACTCTATAAAGCCAGTTTGCATGTTCATTTTTCAAAGCACAAACTATACCACTACGCATTTGTAACATTGGATGTTACATAAAGACGTCCATTACCAAGAATAAAGCCATTTTAACTGAATGTACAAAGAGATCACTGAGCCTGCAAAACTCACTGTGATCTGAACCATTTCATCCTCCAGTGCATTCTGTTAAACCACCAACAGAGCTGCTGCTCTTTTGCTCTTCTACACACACACACACACACACACACACACACAAACATTAAACCTTCACACTCTCTCCTGCTGTTATCACTGAAGTGTGACAGACAGCACTTGGCAATTGACACGCACACTTGATGTTATCTGGCCAGGGGAAAGATTCAGGGCCTTGACTGATGAGAGCGTGTCACTCATGTATTGTTTATCTACGCCAGCGGGAAGCCCAGCAAAATAAAGAGAGCTTTCTTTCTCTTTCCCTATATATATCATCCCATTGACTAAAAGCACAGGATAGAGACACTGAGTGTGTGTTTGTAGGGTGAAAGTGAGAGAGAGGGAGGGAGAGAAAGAGCGAGAGAGCAAGAGAGAGAGAGAGAGAGAGAGAGAGAGAGAGAGAGAGAGAGAGAGAGAGAGAGAGAGAGAGACAGAGAGACAGAGAGAGAGAGAGAGAAAGACTGCCTGGAGTTTTGTTAAATGTAGCATGTCACATCAGGTTTTAGTGAAAAGTAATCCAGCCGGTGGTTATAATAACACATTTGGGATTGAGGCATTATTCACTTGAGAAAAGGACACCTGCCGAGAAATGATTTCTTTCTCAATCACTCAAAGAGTTAAGAACATTATTCAATTTGGCAAGCCAAATTGTTATTGTGATTGATCAGGCCTTTTCCTTTATTTTAAACATACAGTACAGTGCAGTACTCTTTGTTGCAAATTGTTTAAAGCCTTTTATCTCAGCAGTGATGCTAAAAACACCATAAACCATTAGCATACATGCACATAAACATGCATACAGTAAAATGTAAAAAGAATCTTGTTTTTGAAAAGTAGTTGGAATTTTATGAGCTAGGCAGAAGAATCAAGTTTGGTTCCAGACTTCTTGAAGCCCTCAACCATCACATGGATTTATCTTCCATCACCAGTACACCTGATTTGACATAATGTAGGACTGATTAGCCAAAACTGGCATTGGATGACTACAACTACAAGTTATACTGAGCTATTGGGAGAGACTGGAAATGAACACATTGACATATGTAAACTCGCTTTTCATTGTATGTAATAATGTTAATTGTATTTATTCCGTTATTATTTAGATTTTATTATTTACAGATTTTTTGAGCAAATGAATGTTTACCTCTTAAGTAAACAACTTTTTCAATATAATTTTTTTCAGAATCATGTTGGAGATTGAGATTGGAAAGATAGAAATTGACAGATTTTTGCTTTAAACACATGATCTGTCAATTTATTCTTTTTATTTTTGCTGATCTGTGTTGAGATTATAAGATCTAAATAACGTGAAATAGGTAAGTGCACTTGAGCTGTGTTTGACTGGTGCTTCCACACTCATACCAAAATGTCACAGCATGATTCATTGTGCTGAACTTGACTTTTACTTTTGATGTAGCACTTTGTTTCATTTATGTAATATTTACATTTAAAATGCAGTGTGGCTCATCACAGAACACAATGTTATTTAGCTAATAGAAAGTACTGGAAATCAGACAAAAGAATCAGCCATCAGTCAATTTAGCTGCTAAGAAATCAAAATTGTCCACAAAAATTCACAGTCGCTGTTGGAACAAAATGTGAGGGGTGGATTCCTGACCAGGCCACTGGGGCCAGTGCTAAGGACACTCTGTTCAGCAGTCTTATGGGGAGGCTTATAACAAAAGGCCTGTGGGAGCTCAAAGACTGGAGACAGTTCACTGCAGATGAAGGAATTAAATGAACCAAATTCCTTAAAATGTGCAATGACTAAATTAATTAAATAAAGTCACACTCGCCACTAGATTTAAAAAAATTATAAGCTGCCAAACACCATAAATGTGCTGGAAATAACAGGCTACTGTATGCAAAAAACAAGCATAAGAATTCATAAAAGTTCGTTTTTTAGGTCTAGTTGTTTCATTATCAAATCAATCAGGTCTAAGTTATTGTCAGAGTGTGGGGGTGGGGGGGGGGGTGTCACCAAAGACATCAGTGACAAGTGGCCTCATGAGACCCTGAATGTTCCTGCAACACGCATGTCCAAAATGGTAACTTTATTAAAGATGGAATAAACATCTTCATTTTAATGCACATTAATGTATCTTAAGTTTTTTGGACCATTTCTAGTTGAATGTAATGTCAATACAATATAAAGGACAAGTGGCATTTCCAGACAGTGTCAAAAAAATTGTTATGAGGTTTTGACCGAAAAGATAGAAAAAAAAAATCCAAAATCAGATACAGAAAATATAAAAATCATCGAGTCTTATCCCTCACAAAGGTGCTCTTCAGCGACTTCAGAAAAATGCAAGCTTGAGTCCACCCAACAGCTTAATTTGACTTTGTTATCGGGTGAACAAATTGATTCCACCTAGGGGTATAATGAAATAACTAATCGAATGTGTCCTCTTGTAAAGCGATTTATTCTAAACTTGCAAACATGTCCCACTCCCTCACCCCGCCATGAGTGGCTTTTAATTAACGGTTCAAGTGTCTGATAACCTTCACAACAGCCATTAAGAAAGATAGTCGGGTGCTGCTAAGCTAATTGATTGATTCACTGCACAGACGCTGCAATGCTAAAACATCATTAGCTCTCAGAGTTCATGAACATGGTTACGGTGACGTATGTTTGACTTAACAGGCACGGAGGAGGACTCAATCTAGCAGCATCATTAGCGACTTTTCCCCTTCCACATATCTCATTATAGCTCCGATCATTCTCATATCCTTCATGCTAATACTAACCTTCAAAATGATAGCAATCTTTGTCTGTGTCGTTTGCATTATTGGTTATGACTGTAGCCCAAGAAAAGTGGGTGTTCTGAGATATTGTGGGGTAGCAATTTTCGTCAGCTTGCCTTTGCCCGTTGGTGCAGCTTTGCTGGAGTACAGTACGCTGCCTGTGGGTGGGGAGGAGTTCAGAGTTCTAGTCATTGGTTCTTTGTTTTGGAGATATTCTCCTATCTGCCTGATTGGGCTACATCAACAGAGGCCCTACTGGCGGCTTCTGCTCCTGTTTATCTTGTCCTCAGGTTCAGGCTAAAAGGCTAAGCCTGCCCTGCCTTGCTCAGATGGGCACCGTCTGATTTAAGCTGCTAAGAAGAAAGGTCAAACGTCAACTTTATTAAGTGGGCCAAGGGTCCCCAGCTCTTTCAAAACTTAAGTAGGGGCAATGAAGGTCTAGTACTGCAGTGCTGTCTTGAGAAGCCTAAATTTGTCATAGAAAAACTGCATTTGCAAGTGTAAGTGTACTTTACAAAGGAGCATTTTAGAGGAAGTGTACAGACTTTTCATATCTACACTTTAAACATGGAACAACTTATGGCAATTTAAGTGGCATTAACTTTTAATTAAGCTATGAGTAAAGATCTATTAAATGCATGTAATTGTGCTTGGTTGCTTTTTTTAACAATATAAATTGCAATCAAGTAGATTTAAGTATATCAGTTTTACACATAACTGTTACACGGATTATGTTGTAAATATACTAGAAACTAGATGTACTGATACAGATAAGTGCTACTTATTGAGTTATACTGCAACTACAGTGTACTCAAATGCATTTTCAGTTACATTTTAATATCACTAAATACTTTTAACTACATTCAACATATAAAACGTGCATTTAAGTGTATTTAAACGTTAAAACCTAAAACATAATTAAGCACTCACATAAACATTATTTTAAAAAAATACAGAAAAGCATATTTTGGGTGAATTTCCATAAATTACATGACATTAAAAATGTTATTACTTGCTATATATTTCCTGGATCCTACTGACTTTTTATTTATTTACGTATTTTGCAAGGGTGTCTCTGAACATTGGGTGGAGCTTCCCAGCACTGCTTGAGGTTTCATTCATTTCTGTAAGTTATCTCTTGTTTCATCCTGTCCTCATCTACAGTTCACATCAGTCTTTTTGATATACTGTGTTATACACCTAAGATTCATTTGAAGGCATTTTACATGCTTTTTAAAATAATTATGATGGTGTTTTGTGTTTTTGTTTACTAGTTCATTAATACTTTAAATAAATAGTAAAGGAGTAAAATTGCTGATAGCAAATGACTGTAATTTACAGTATGTACACTGGGATTCTAACACTCAAATTTGAGCTAATGACATCATTTTGTGACTGACCATGCTGTAAGAGCTTTGACAGTTTTGAATGATTTAAATTCCCACCAAATCTGCAAAGAGAAACAGTATGACAAAACAATGAAATGAAGACTAACATTTGGGGTTAACATGATTTGGTCAGAAATTGACAGTCATTTGAATTGTATTCTATGAAAAAATATGCTTGCATCAATTTGTATTTACACTATTTGGCCACTAGGGCTAGCCAACTATAGCCAAACAAGATATTCCTGGCATTGTTCACAAGAGTATGACTGTGCAAAAAATGAAATGTCTATAAATCCCACAAGCAGTGCACAATTGGCTTCCTAACTCTGTGACCTAGAACATGAGAACGGGACGGCCTAGACTGTACAGAGCGTGTGTACCCATGTATGTACGAGTGTGTGGGTGCTGTTGATGACTCACTGAAGGACAGTGTGGTCCACTGCAGGTGGAAGCTGAGTCATCCATGCGCATCAGGCTTTAACGGGCTGCCCAGCAGGGACACCTCAACCCTATGGTGTGCGTTGGCCATTGTTGAGCTGAGCATGTTTCTGAATCATGTTCGGTTACTGTAGCTCTATCTTTAGCTGTTATGTGTGGGTGTTACAGATGTGCTGTAACTGTAAATGGTGACACATTAAAAAATGAACATACAGCATGTTATACAGCTGTTGGAACTGAGACGTTTTCTTGTTACAATGGTTATTTATTAAATTTAAAGTATCTGTAGCACATTTTAAAAATTACACAATACCATTTGTCATGGTCACCACTGGGTACCTCCATTTCTTACACAGTTTAAAATAAAGACTCTGGAAAATAAAACAATAAAAATGATTACAAAATTCAAAAATAAACCTGGAATAAAAGTCTCCCTGACCCCTCCCTGTCTGCAGAGCAGCCTTTTTTCACCCATCAATCTAGTTTGAGATCTGAGTTGTTACGACAGGATAATCCAGTTACTGGTAATGCTGAACTTTAACTGCAACTAAAACAGACAGACAAAGAGTTATGGTGTCACTTTACCGTAGTGTTGCTTTCTTCTATCTTCATCTTCATTTTACATGTCTACTCTTTTGTTTTCACTAATTTCTAAAGCTAGTGGGGTTATTTTTTTTTGGCGAAGAGCGTCAATATGTACCAGATCTTCATGATCATATCTAAGAATAGCCTAACTATCATTCAAATGCTTGTTTGTCTGAAGCTTTTTATGTAATAGTGCTGAAAATACATGGAAGAATAGAGAAAACTGCTAATGGTCATGATGAAGGGACTGGTCAAAAAAGCCAGTATGACCTTCTCAACATCATTATCCCATGTAGATTGAGAAGAAACTCAAAATTTGAGCTGCTTTTCCTCAACATCAGCCTCACTGAACAGATAATAAATAACATCACCACATAAAACATTGTCATTTGCAGCAAGCTGACGGGTGAATATAAAAAAAAATAATACAACAAAAAAAATCTAAAGTTGTAAGTGGAAATTCTTAATTGAACATGTTACTTTTTCAATCATTTTTATTTATTTGTTATAATTTTTTTGTTCTTGGTTGTTTTTTTTCCCCATACATGCCATATGAGAATTTTTGGGTTACAAAAAAATTACCTGAACAAACTGCTAGAGTGTTTCAGCATGCATAGCTGTGTCATATTTACATGATATTTACACATACTGGTTTAAACAAAGAGAAGTTGTTTTTTTTTTTTCTTTTTCTCTGAGGTGAAAAAGGTTGCTCAATAGTTTGTAGCACACACAGGACATGCACGTTAAAGAGAATGGTTTGAATGAAACACTGAAAGGAAGAAAACCCCTCATTCTCACTCTTTTTTCACATAGTACAGTCGTCTGGCTCATGGTCTGCTTAAACAGCACTGTAGAAACACCAAGGGCTGAGAAAGTTTAATCTACTATGTACCAGAACAATAAAAAGCAACCAAGGAGCATGGAGAAGAACACAGCTCCCCTTTTACTCTCTAGTGCCCCCATCAAACTGCACTGCAATTCTTGTGCATAAAGAGAACACCTGTACCATCACCATCTATCATGGAAGACATACTGACTAGGTCTTTTCACTGCCATTAGCTGGTTGCATGGCACGACCCATGTGCGTAAGATATTGCTCCTCTGGTGATGGAATCTGTTATTGTGAAAAGACAGCAAGAAACATAACACATGGCAATAAAAAACAGGATTTCAAACAGGTTTTTCTTTACAAATATTACAAAAAAAAGAAAAAAAACACACTCTGTGGAACACAAGAAAAGAAAGTTTTCTTCTCCAAATGAAGGTTCCAAAAGGAGTTAAATTATTGCAGCAGTTGAAACCAAGGTATTGCTCTTCTTTTATAGGTTGTGTAATGCAAGCAAAAGCTTAACGTGGGAAATACTTGCTAGATGCCTCAAAATTTGATTTGCTCTGTTCTGATTCAAAGGTTTAAAGTTTTTGTTTGCTGATTTATTCCCCTTCTTTGTTCAACCAAAAATGATATGTATGCATGTGTAAGGCAGGCATGTTGTTATGTTATCTCGTAAAGCTTATCTGCGGTTAGGGTCACGCAGGCCGACTGGTAGGGGGGCTAATCTTCCCAGCAATATGACACAATGGCCGTCTTTCTATCTTACATCCCCCCTGAGGATGCACCCCGGGCCTAAGCCCATCTCAGGCTCATCAAAAGCCAGCCCGCAGACCCCAGTGTGATATAAAGCAGACATTTAACACTAAAATTGAAATAAAGGGAAAACACTAATTAACCTCAGCTGAAGGAGCGGGTCTCTTGAGAGGTAGCTTTACAACAGGCGCAATACTTTTTAATTGTGCCCAAGCGGCAGTGCTTCTTAAAAATGAAAATTACTGCTTACTTGACCTCAATTTTTATTTGAACTCCTAATTCTTCACCCTGCTCTTGAAAATAAAGAAGCCCCTAAGCTTCCACCAGCCAAACGTTGGGGTGGCTTTTACTGGCTGGCTTTCAATGAGACCTGGGTATCAAGAAAGGCAAGTCCTCATTTGGTCTTAATGCTTTCAGTCAGGTTGTAATGGCTACACTGTGGAGATACGCACTAAGGAAACGAGCTTTGTTCTCTCTGCTCTCTGTAGTCTTTGTTCCAGCGGGTGCCAGGGAGGGGATTTTCCGGACACTACCATTTCACTGCTCTAATACGGACGAGATTACTGCTGCGCTCCCAGTGGGAGACATTCGATGGCCACATGCCGAGCTCTGATCCGGACCTCCTCTGTGACCCAAGCCTCTATTGTTCCAGCGCTGATGCATCTATAAAATCAGCGCCCTTCACAAACCGCACTGCCATTCTGAATTCTGAAGTGGGCTTGGCTTGTCACAGGTGGCTTTTGTTTTTGGCATGAGTCATTCATCTCCGGGGGCAGGTCAGAATGTGAACATCAGTGTAAGCCTTAAGGCTAAACATGCAGATAAATGGGCAAATTTACTTATTGCAGCTGGATGAACTGATCTAGTCTGAGCCATTTGTAACGAGGCACAATGAGCACTGCTACATTTAAAGCACTTTGCCTTGGTACAAAAAAGAGAATGTCTTTTATTCTGCTACTTTTTCTATAACTCTTTCCTTTCTCATTGAGTTGGCACCAGTGTACCGAGCCTAAATCAAGCTGTCAGAAGGCAGACTGCTTGCCTAAATGGCACAAGCTGAAAAGCCACCTGTTCTCTGTCTCCAGGCAATTTATTATTCCCATCAGTTTATGTCTGTGAATGTGGACCTTGATGTTTTCGAGAAGCTCTCTCCCCTGGTATGAACCCTGCCAAAATGATCTGATTCCCGACAATGCTTCGGTCAGAAGACGAGTCTTTCTAGGAGAGTCTGTAAAGATAGCAAGTGCATCCTAATAACTGCAAGGTTCATCAGAGGTCAGGTAGTCACATTTTGAATGGTTGGGCTAATCCTTAGACACTTAAATCTTCTTGAGAGGTGATCTCATTTTTGAGGCGGCCTGAGGGTTTGCCTCTTCCCCACCCCCAGCTGTCTGGTGGTGCCATGATGTGGTCTTAAGGCGTTAACTCCATCTAGGCTTAGCCATGGCACTCTTACCTCAGCTTATAAGGGCATGAGACATGTCTGTGAACTCAAACTACATGAGTAACAGACTCTTTTGGCTGTACCTGTGGAGGTCAAACTCCTTAAAATGAAGACGATCAAAGGAACCAAAAGCTTCCCCAAGTCTTGAAATATACTACCACAAAAATCCACTTCTGCATTTTCAACACACAACAAAGTTTAAATTAAATATCCAAGTTGCCTAATATGCTCCAGGGAAGTGGACTTGCATGAAGAAATGTCCACCAACAAGCATTGTGAGGATCTTGGTGCCCCAAAAGGCCTGAATTACAGAAGGGTCTACACAACAATCCCCATTGTTAACCCACTCTTAACCTTGTTAACCTTGTTAACCCACTCTTAAAACCACAACTGCCTCAGAGCATCTCCAACAGTTCTAATACACCAACCTTCTCCATACTCTTAAAAATGAAGATGCCAAAGGGAACAAGAAGACTTTGAGGTGATGTTGTAGAAGAACCACATTTGGTTCCTTAAAGAACACTGGTAGTTGTTTGAAGAACTATTAATGTAAATGACATGTACCAGTGTGAATAACCTTCTACAGTCATGAAAAACTCTGGTTTAGTACATCTTCAGGCTTATTACTCAGTAACTACATGGATGTCAGTGCATATTGGCACAGCATTATTCTTAGGTTATAGAAATCTGGAACATACACATGTAAAGGTTCTGCATCTTTCGTTTTCAAACCAGTCCATAATTTTGTCTTCTTACTATGTGCGGCAAGATAGGTTGGAGCAAAAATGAGGACCATTTCTTTTACCTAGAACCACACATTCAAGCCAAGAATGTTTTGTGAACTTTTATTCTTAAGAGTGCACCATGTACATGGCTAAGATAAACATGGTACATCTAAGGTATCCTGCATGCCTGGCCTGTTTTCCTACTTCAAGTGTGTGTATGAGTGAAATAATGTGTAAAAGACGAGTAAGTAAGAAAAGACTGGAAGGCATCGACAACTCCTGAAAGCTGGAGGAGAAGCATACTGAAGGGAGCATTAAAGGCAACAGATGCACACTTGATTCTATTTTTCTCAACTAAGACAACAGTTTTTAACATATTTAAATTCATTCACCTATTACGGTTGGTGTGCTCTATAATTCTTAACGTGAGGAAAGCATGGAAAAAAGGCTATTACGTAACTCAGGCCACACTGTTCCTCCTAGTAAGTGAGACACTTCTCTCTGTCTCCAGAGACACTGTTTGCACTGCCCAACCAACCTGTGATGCATTAGTCAAATATTACTCCATTTCACAGCTGTGTAAGAGCTCTACAACAAGACAAAGTGACTTCTATTTCCACTGATAAACTCCAACAGACAGACAACCTTCTATACTGGATAAACATGTCTCCATTAATGAACTTAGAAGAACTCATGTATGTATAATTGAAGAGAAAGGAAGAAATCATATTCAATTGTCTTAACTGTAAGGTGCTGACTGTGTATTGCTCTGTATGCTCACAGATACATAGTGGCACTATGGAATCAGGCCTAACTCTAGAGCGAGGATGGTCACTTTTTTCAAGCAAATCTTATCCACAATGGGTGTGATAAAAAATAATGGTGCAAATTCAACATCAGGATTCAAACAATGATGTGCATCTGGTATAAACTAAGTCAGGACTAAACCACAACATATGCCACAGCTGATGTGTTCATGTTAAGACATGAATTAGACATCTTTGCTTCGTTGTGACTGCACATTGTTTAGCTAGGTACTATACAGGCAGCTGTAAAGCTTAGGCAGGACATCCAGTAACTTGTTATTTGGATAGTTCACTGTAGATGCCTTGCACGTGCTTAGCTTGCATTTATAGTTAATTAAATATCAAATAAATTAACAATTAACTTTCTCTAACCATAACCTCAACCCCAAACCTAACCCTAACCCTGTTTCACTAGATAATTTGAATGTCTAAAGATAGTCTATAAGGGTCTCTCCAAAAAGTGGCAACCGACTTTCTACTGATGGACAAGTGATGGGAGACACTGCAGCCAACCAGAGACCACTGTATTCAGTTGACCTGGCCACACAGCATCAATTTTTTTTTTTCCATAGCATATACCAGTTTAAGTCAAGATATCTACTGAAGTGTGATATTAAGCAATAGCACATCTACACAGCTTGTAATTTAGCGATATTAACATTGCATTGTTGTAAATTGTTGTGTAAAATAACTGATCTAACAACGGCATTGCGGCAAATTTTTCGGTGTTGTTTCCTGTGGGCCTAATTTGGTTTGGCAGAAACAACAGTCCTGCTCTATAGTACTGCATTTTAAACTGGAATCTCAACCTTATGTAGCAGCTTTAAACAGATCACTACACTTTCTCATTAGGTTGAATGAGATTCTGCAAATCTTGTCCAACCAGCTATCTGAACTGCGGCATCTGGCATGACAACTAATGGCTTTATCTACGGTACGGTGAGAATTTTGAGTGGCTTACTGTCCTCGCGATTGTAAGCACAACCACTTTGCTCAAAAATAATTAAATAAATAAATAAAACCAAACAATCCTTCACTCGCTCATTGTAGTCAACTGGAAGTGTCCCTTGACCTCTCTGCCCTGTTTTGCACACTCACAGCTCACTGACAAATGGCTTGCCAAGCCTCAAGACGGTCCTTCTTACTTCGCCCCCTCTTTGCTTAATCCAAAAACAAGTCTCTCAGGCCCAAGCCCACCCCCTGCCCTCACTGGCTGGCCGAGATTGATGAGGCACTCCGCCTCGACAGCTTGCAAATGTCTGTGTGGGGAGTGAGTAGTGGGGAGGAAGCCTGATTAAATGGAGGGGGTTGTATGTGTTTGTATATGGGCGTACATGGGGAGGAGAGGGGGTGGAGGAGGCCAGTGATAAAGAGAGCGAGAAAAAAAAAGGAGGAGGTAAATCTGAATCAGGACAACACGTCTACAGCCCATACTTCCTCACCGCTTACAGGATATCCATCATTTTAATACACCTCCACTCCAGCCCTTTGGGTAATATATCTTTGACCTGTGATTACACTAACAGCTTATTGTTTGCCCACCGTACAATCCCATTATGTAGTATGTCTGTTTACATGTTGTTTAACCCCTTAACATTCCAGGTTTATTTCATACAAAGGCTTATTATTCAATAACTGCAGGGATTTCAATGCAGTCTAATGAAGCTATTCTTAGGTCATAGACCTTTGTAATAAAACCTGCTCGTTAAGGTTTTAAAGGCCTTCATATCTTTTTTCTTATGGATGACTGTTTCAGCATCATAGTTGAGGCTGCCCCAGCAACACTTTAGAAATAGCATCTTTTGAATTAGTTTGTGTTCCTTGTATTCTAAAAACTGTCCATTTGAAGTGATTGAACTACCTTTCAAGAATCTGGTTTGTTTCATTTCAGAGAACGGTGGAACTTAAAATAAAATGGCATTTTTGAAGCAAAATAATGTCTTTTTGGCCATCACACTGCGGTGGTTTGAGCTTGTACAGTGTGGTGTGTGCTGTTAGCTGAACAAAACTCTTAATCACTGCACAGTTTGTTCTGAGGCGTCCCACTGATTTCCACTGATCATCACTTGTCACATGTTCTGAGACCTTATCTTGATTGTGATTGGGCCTAATCACTGCTACGTTATGTCTGCGACATCCCCCTGACTGTGATTGGTCCTCATTATTGCATTGTTCATTCTGAGACTGCCCCCATGACTGTGACTGGTCCACTACATGCAGCGGGCCTCTCAGTTTACTCTCAGCGTAAACTGGGTATATTTACAACAGCATGTTTGACGATACTTTGTTTTCATTTATTCTTGTCGTTGAAAGTAAAATCCTGGTTTTCAATTTTGCACAGTGCCTTTAAACACATTGAAGGGGGGTGGGGGGTTCTCTAATATGTCTGCCTTAGAATCTGTATAAACTTATCAGTGTGGAAGCAGGTAGAGCTGCAGGAGGGGAATTTGCTTTTGATGACGTTTTTATTGACATAGCGACCAAAGTGAATAAAAGTGCAGCTAACACTTCAAAAGATCCATTCTAAATCTTCTGGGTGTCTGGTACTAGTTGATATTTTCTTGTGTATTTGTGTATTTGTAGTTAATATTACTGCATCTGCTGTCAGCACAGTAAAATTTAAATGAGCTAATTATCTAAAAATTCTTATTTTATAAATATAGCCCAAAGTCACAATTTGAACCATACTTTTCCTGTGTCGTTGACTTAAATGGTAAATCAGTGGCTAGAAGTTTGCTCAGTTGAAAGTGTAGCAGGTATTAAACACTGGCCCACACATCTGGATTAAATTAGCCCTCTGCCTCATTACAACAGGCATGGAGGGTCAGTGCACCAGTTGATGGCTGAGGTCATTATCTACCAGCTGTTTCCAGAGGAAGCCCTGGAAGATATTCATTAGATTGGGCTGTAATAAAAGATTTAAGGGAGTGCTTCAAAGAGTTTATCATTTTACTGCAGGTTTTATTTCTGTGGGTGGGCATTTCTGTAGTGAAGGACTGAGGATATATTTTGAACATGGACAAACGAGAGGAAGGCTGTGTTTAGGGTGTAGGCTTTAACAATGGGCCCCACTGACCGAAATGGTGTACCTAATGCACGAGTTTAATGAACGTCAGGTTTGAATTGTAGCTGATCTGAATGTCACTGCAAATTAGAACGCAACTGACCATATTTAATTTGAGTAGCATGAATAACACTTGGGTTGCTTTGAAAAGTGCTTAGCATTCGTGGACACAGAGGCACTTGAGAATGCTGCATGGTCAGTGGTTCAGAAAGACAGTGAAAGACTTCACAAGCATGTGGCCAAGCCCTAGATTGGTGGTACTTTTTTAACAATAACAAAGTGAATTACTCCATTGGTCATTGCCAATAAGTTTGGTAAAAAGGCAAAAAAAGGCTGAATAAATAAATGAATATAAAGTTCAAAAGTGAACCTAGGAGTTATCTTTTTGGTTGGCCCCCAGTATGGCTACACAGATTCTGAGAACAGAGTGGAATGAAGCCAGGCAGGTAGTGCCCAGTGACTCATTGAGATGTGTAAATTCCCTCTGACAGCAGATAAATGGACAGTCCCTGGCAAACCGCCCTGTACCACTTTGTGTGGTGCCACTTAATTGGACTGGCCTAGTTCACTTTCTGCCCACACTGTTAGGACAGGCTCTCTGTTCAAAGCACTAAAATCGCTTGATCGTATGTCCAGCGTTCCAAGACTAATTAATGGTTGCTTACTTGGGCATCTTCATACAATATTATGGATAGAGCATATACTAAGTAGGAAAACATAAACGAAAAGAAAAATAAAGAAAATCCTAAGGAGTGAACTTGAAAATGCTAACAGTGGTTCAGATTTTGAACTCAAACCTGGGACACAGTCCCCCTTGATCTAGTTGAACAACCCCGATGTTCTTTTATCTACATGACCGCATGCAGATTTCTATACATACTGGATTTACATTATGTACAAAACTAAACCTCAAATCGTCCATTTTGCTTTTCTCACTCTCCGTTTTTCTCTGTCCCTGTGTCAGAAGCTGTGAAACCAGCCAAAGCACAGTCAGTAGAGTAGATGTGCCCCTTGCGTAGCTCTTGGCCCATGCTGAAGCGTTGGGTAGGGTGGTATCTCAAGGAGGTGTAGGCAGAGGAAGAGAGGGGTGTGCAGGTGTTAATGAAGGTTCCCCATAGCATGTCAATGCGCTGTGCGTGCACTTCATGCGTTTTGAGCGTTTCACGTCTGCAGAACCAGCCACAGCTCTTAGGCTTGTCCATTCGGTGAACTCCGTGCATTGTATATTCATTGCATTCCCCCATCTCGTGCAGTTTTGACAGGGGACTGAAGGTCATACATGGAGAGAGCTACAGTATATCACCTGCTCTAGCTCAGTAGCTTTGTCATAGCCGCTGAACAGGAGGAGACGAGAGTGTTTCACAGGATTTGTCCTGGGTAGGTCCCCCATCCTGTTAATCCAGGATAAGGGGTCACCCATGGAGAGATAAAGGGCCACAGGTGGCCGGCGGCTGCTCACTGAATCATACAAAGAGAGAACAGAGTGAGGCAGAGAGGTGGGAGAGTGAGAGGCCATGAAGTGCAGTGACTAGTGCATGACTTTGTATACTGAGAATTAACATACAGGGTTTAATACACAAAATATAATGCTATATCAGGATTGATGAGCGTCTCTCCTCTGACAAGATGTCTCTTTTCTCTCACTCTTTCCTCAAAGCGTCTCCTTCAGGTGGCCAAGTTCAGGTTACAGATCCTGTTCTTTTTTTATTTAAAATTATTGCCAAAACCTATTGAGGATTATGGTAGATGAAGCTACATTACTGGCCCCAGCTTTCTGTTAGAGTGGGTTAAAAAAAATCTTAGGATCTCAGTTTTGCTACATGTTGGTAGGTGATAGGTGATGCTCTACTGTCTGCACACATTTACAAGTCATTAAATTGGACTGAATAAATGGGGACAAAATGGGTTCAAATTTATACAAATTAACCCTTGACATCTATGGTTGACCATAGGGCCTTTTGAAGGCTTAGCTACTTTGTTGTCCATGCTTTTGCACATATACATGTTAATACAGGAATTGTAGGAGGAAGACTGTCTTATTAACACTAACTGATGACCCAAAAGTGGCCAAACATCTGGTAATTTGGTTGTTAAAATTAGAAAATAATATACATAGGAGGTGGTGGTAATTACAATGGCGTATGACTTCATAGACTGGAGGGAGATACGCATCTACACAGCTGTTACAGACGCCTCTGGTGGAAGACAGTCATTGTATCAGAGACATCCCTCAGAGGAAGCAGTGTGTTTAGTACTAATTACAATAACATGCACTGACGTTTTGTTTTTGTTTTTTTTTTCACCTGAAGAGAAAATATAATTTCCAGTAATATCCGTCTGATTATTTCAGTCTCTTGAGTTTCTTGTTGTGTTCCTTTTTTTCTCCTTTGATATTCTTAGTAGAAAAGCTGTCTAATAAAGAAGAGGGGGGTTGAAGAGGGAGGGAGAAGGCATTGAAGAGTAGAGCCATGGGTGAAGGAAAGGAGTGAGGGAGGACCCTCTGCACTTCTCGTTTGCCATCTTCAGCCGGTAGTTTGAAACGTTGTGCTTTGTGTGAGGCCCTGTGTCATCCGTCAGCTCACCGCTCTGTTGCCATGATGTCTGCAGAGAAAGAAAGAAGAGAAGATGGGATGCCGGAGAAGAAGAGAGTGGGTGGGTAAAAAAGAGAGAAAAGGAGGAAAGAAGAAAAAGAAGGAAGAGATTTAAGAGACAGGGCAATCAGTAGGCCGCCTCTGTGAGGGCTGTGAGGATGTGTGTGCGTGTCGGTGAGGGACAGAGGGGACTTTTTTCTCAGCATGTTTTAATGAGCTCTGCAGATGATGAAGAGTGAGTCATGCCTGTTTGGGGGTGGTTTCCCACTTTCTCGCATCCCGAAGAGAACAAAGGCGAGCTGACCACCCTGTGAGTGTACTCCGCCTGTCACCCGCACCCAGATTAGACCCGACAGCGGCCCCCACTCAGGCTGACTCCATTTTCAGCTTCAATCAAATCCACACCACTGGAGAACATTCACCAGCCCATGGTGATTAATGCGCCGTACCTGCATCGTCCCCCCAGAAACTTCCCCATCATCTATTAACTCACACCCACTGATGAGCAATCCTACAAACTTACTTTTCATTGTACTTCTGAAACTCTCTGAAGCATTCAGCAGCACCTTTACAAATAAAGGTTCCTAAATGCTTCATGTCATGGACAAATAGTTCTAGAGAGGGAAAAAAAGAAAAAAAACCTTTTTGTAGGTGTAGAATCTTTAAATTATTTGGAGGCTCTTGAAACTTAGGATTCTTCACACATGCACATCTAATTTACAAAAGGTTCTTTAGGGAACCACTGATGGTTGCACTTAGCATTAACATCCAATCAAAGTGATTTGATTGTGGTGACTGGATCATCATCTAATCAACACATAACAGGTTTACACTGTAGCTTCTGCATCCAGATCTCATTTGAGCTTTATTTAAATTTTAAAAACAGGCAGGAGCAGAAGAGGCAGAGTCCATACATGCTGTGTTTAATGATTTTTATATAGATTTACAGCATTTTTACATTTAATCATATTAAAGTGGTAGACATATGCAGTGGGAGGAGTGCTGCCTGAGGATTCTTAGATCAACTGATGGGGCTTCAATTCCATACCTTACCTAGGCCAGGAACTGAACCCTAGTGAACTGTCTGAAGGGCAGTGATATTATCCTTCTATGCTACACCAAACACTCAATCTTTCTGCAAATTATGTATGTTTTCAGCCACAACTGAAGCACAGTCGAAAGAAATATATGGGTTAAAATGGTAAAAGGGAATATAAATATAGGGAAGAACTGTGTACTGTCTTAGTGAGGAAGCAAATGGCCCATATGAATACGTATTCAGACGATTAAAAACAACATGTTTAACACAAGAGATGGGAAGAATATTGAAAGTCGTGGAGGGGAAATAAATTATGATAGACAGTTAATGTGTCAGAGCTGGCTGCATTGCATTTATACACAGATCCAATCACAATGATTGACTACTTTGAGATCAGAACAGCTACATCTGAACACAGTCTGATTACCAACAAGGTTAGACTTTTTTTTTCTTTTAAATGCACATACAGACAACATCCAGATGCTCATTTAAATACCACATGTAAACAGGGCCCCAGTTTACCTCAGGAAGGATTTGTTAATTAGTTTGGTAGTTGCCTCAGGTCTGTTGGGAATAGGGGAAACCTTCAAATATGCAGGGCACTGGCACTCCAAGAGCAGGACTGAGAACCACTGTTCTATATTATCGCTCCCATAAACTCATGTTTGCACCTTTATTTTTTTATAAAGAAAAATGGTACTTTGAAATACACTGCTCAAAAAAAATAAAGGGAACACTCAAATAACACATCCTAGATCTGAATGAATGAAATATTCTCATTGAAAACTTTGTTCTGTACAAAGTTGAATGTGCTGACAACAAAATCACACAAAAATTATCAATGGAAATCAAATTTATTAACCAATGGAGGCCTGGATTTGGAGTCACACACAAAATTAAAGTGGAAAAACACATGACAGGCTGATCCAACTTTGATGTAATGTCCTTAAAACAAGTCAAAATGAGGCTCAGTATTGTGTGTGGCCTCCACGTGCCACATGAGGTCTAGCATTGTCCTGCATTAGGAGGAACCCAGGGCCAACCGCACCAGCATATGGTCTCACAAGGGGTCTGAGGATCTCATCTCCGTACCTAATGGCAGTCAGGCTACCCCTGGCGAGAACATGGAGGGCTGTGCGGCCCTCCAAAGAAATGCCATGGCGAATTTGCCAATCCTGGTGTTCTCTGGCAAATGCCAAGCGTCCTGCACGGTGTTGGGCTGTGAGCACAACCCCCATCTGTGGACATCAGGCCCTCATACCATCCTCATGGAGTCGGTTTCTAACCGTTTGTGCAGACACATGCACATTTGTGGCCTGCTGGAGGTCATTTTGCAGGGCTCTGGCAGTGCTCCTCCTGTTCCTCCTTACACAAAGGCGGAGGTAGCGGTCCTGCTGCTGGGTTGTTGCCCTCCTACGGCCTCCTCCACGTCTCCTGGTGTACTGGCCTGTCTCCTGGTAGTGCCTCCAGCCTCTGGACACTAAGCTGACAGACACAGCAAACCTTCTTGCCACAGCTTGCATTGATGTGCCATCCTGGATGAGCTGCACTACCTGAGCCACTTGTGTGGGTTGTAGAGTCCGTCTCATGCTACCACGAGTGTGAAAGCACCACCAACATTCAAAACTGACCAAAACATCAGCCAGAAAGCAGAAAGGTACTGAGAAGTGGTCCCCACCTGCAGAACCACTCCTTTATTGAGTGTGTCTTGCTAATTGCCAATAATTTCCACCTGTTGTCTATTCCATTTGCACAACAGCTGTGAAATTGATTGTCAATCAGTGTTGCTTCCTAAGTGGACAGTTTGATTTCACAGAAGTTTGATTCACTTGGAGTTATATTGTGTTGTTTAAGTGTTCCCTTTATTTTTTTGAGCAGTGTATATCATGCTGTCAGAAAAATGAACCAACATTGCTTGAATTCATATAGCATACTGAATACACTACTGAAACAGTGAGGGAGGTTAGATAACTATAGCTAGGTAATTCATGAATGAATCTCCCCCATAACATTAAACAAGAATCTAGCTCTGAATTTGTAAGACTTTGTGTGCTCTTGCATTATATTGATTTAACAGCTCCAGTAAGAATATTCTCATTTTTGTCTCACCAGGGAACAAGCAAAAATGAATAAGCTAGTTGACCATCCTTGTGGAGTCACTGAGTGAAGCGCCGCAGCGGAGGGCACATGAATGGGGCTGTTTGCTGAATGCTTTCTCTCCCGTTTTAATACTGTACCCCACAGGTAGAATGGAGTTGCTACAGCTGGATGATTCATATGGCTCTATACTCACTTGCTCGTGGGTGGGCCATTAGGCAAAAAGGCTTACTTCTGCTTGGCATATACAATTACTGCTACTTAAGGAAAACAAGCTTGGTTAACTAAAATTCTTATGAATCAATCAAAAGACATAAACACACACACACGTGCACACACACACACGCACACACACACATGCACACATACACACACACACACACACACACACACACACACACACACACACACACACACACACACACACACACACACACACACGTGCACACACACACACAGGTTTGCTAATATCCCCTGTCTCATTAAACTGGCCCAATAGCACAGTAAGTCATGTCTGCCATATGTGTCTAATACATCAGCTTCCCCTGATGATGCTAAAAGCCTGCCCGCTTGATAATGTGTGTGCATGTGTGCATGCATTTGTGCACACAGTGTTCCTTTTCACAGAGAATAACTACATGCATCTTGTCTTTTTAGCCAAAGCACCAAAATATCCTCAAACGCACTACTTTGCTAAAAGCATAAATAGGCCATTCATGTTGTCTGCACTAAAACAGAAGAAAAGTGTACTGTGGTGTTAATAATACAAGAGCGTTAATGAAACACAACTAGCTTTTGTGAAAAACAGCAAAAAGCCATATTAGTTAAAAATACTGCTGAAGTTAGCAAACATTACTGCCGCCTTTGTCATTTCCCACGGCTCTCTGAAACAAGGACTGTTTACAAACAAAGTCCCTTCGCATTTCGGATGTGGCCCGCCATACCACAGGTGCTTTAGGTGTGTGTGTGAGCGTGTGTGGAGGGGGTGGGACAGATGCAACACCTGGTTGCCCTCTCGTGGGTTACCACACTCGCAGCTGTGGCCTAGCTGAACACAGCAGCATGTGCAGTACGACAGTCCATCTAAAGCACGGCGTCCCAAAGGAGGAAAACTTCCACTCTCAGTCATGTTCGCACCGAGTGACAACACACCCCACACAACACACCCAGCTTCAGATTCAGACAGTGAGATAGGCAGAGTTTAAATTGGGATTTCGGAAGTGGGTGTCAACAGTGTGTAAACAAGATTGCTCACTGATATCATGAAAACGTGATTCAAACTGATATATGTTTCTGCCTTAACTACTATCTAGCTAGGTGCAAATGTGCACTCTTAACTGGCAAAAGAGTAGGCTAAACATCATAGCTATGCAATCAAATTTATTAAACATCCATATTTATATGCAATAGGCCTAATGCATGACCAGATTTTTGACTGAGCTTTCTTAGTCATAACATGTGTTTCTGGCTATTGATTGAATGCACTGGATTTCTGGATTGGATCCGGATTTAAGTTAAGCATTAAACATTAATAGACTTTTATATAGTTTGAATTTCTTACAGATAATAGGCTATGACCCAGATCTGCTGCATTAGTGAACTCATAAGCTCTGGAACTTCAATCAAATCCACACCACTGGAGAACATTTTCCAGCCCACAGTGATTAATGTGCTGCTCTTGAGCCAGAAACTTCTTCCCCCTATTAACTCACACCCACTGATGAGCAATCCCACAAACTAACTTTTATCTGACTGTTCAGCTTTGTAAACACACCAGAAAGGCAGAATGTACAGTAGAAAGAAAAAGAAAAAAGGACAGGTTGAAAGATACTGATTTGGTGGAAAAATAATCAGTCTAATTACATCATTATGTATGTTTTGAATATATGGCTATATGTTTTGAACATAGTTTTAACATAATATTAGTTGTACTTTTTGGTTGAGGATGTTTTTTTTTCTCATCATTTTTGCCCAATACATAAAAAACTTCTTAGTGGTCATATGCGGTCGAACTTTAGTGTAATTTGGATGGGATTTGTTCTCCTTGAAGAGGTGGGGTAATGTCTGCTTATGACAGAATATCTATAATATCTATGACAGAGATGAGAGTCGCTACTTGATTTATGATCCTCCTTTACTCCGGAAAAGAGAAGGAAATGTTTCATTTAGCCATTATTCTATTTATCCCAACCATCTGCCTTGTGTTCCCAGTGCATACACTGTATCATTAGCATTATCTCAGGAATTTATAGTAAACAGTAAACATTCCTGCATGAAATCTGTAATTCTTTACATATTAGGTGGGACAGTAGATATAAGCTTGACTTTAGCCACAGATAACACAAGTAAGCACTTCTTTGAGTGCCTCCATACTTAAGAAATTCCTTTTCCAAATAACAAAAATGTCAAGGATTAGTATAACCTGAGGTTATATCTACCACTTGCTTTATAGAGGGCAAAAAGCAGTGTGCAGTCAGTAAATTGACTGACATGTCGGAGTCAGGTGAGAGTAAAAGTTACATTACCCTAGCTCCTACCACCCTACCTGGTAAAACTAATCCTGTTCAAACAGTGTCATATCTCAAGTAAACCTGTCAAACTTTTTGTTTACTATTGGCTACTAAACAAAATAAATCAGATTATTCTCAACTCTTTCCAGATGATCTGAATCAAGGAGGTTTCAGTCATTTTTCACTCTCACAGAATTCATATGCTTGCTTTATAATGTGAGAAATTGGGGTATGGAATAAGAACATTTACCCCTGAAATGAAAAAAATGAACAAATTGTCAGAATGTCTTCAAGTGAAAAAGATATATTTTGATATGGTCCTTCTGGAGATGCTAGCACCATTGGTGACAGAGCGAAAGACAAACTAATGCTTTTGACCTTTGTCAAAGAGTTTAAGCTACTGGGACACAGCAGATCTGTTATCATGTTTCTTGGCATCAAAACAGACAACAGTGACTGGTGAGGTGAGTTCATGTTGCTCTGAAAAAATCTACAAAAATTGAGGGCAAATATTTACTATCTGAAAAAGCACTTTGGTACGCATCACATAATGTTTGCATCACTATACTGATATATGAACTAATCACAACTAAATCATGCTCAATGTGTAAAGGCCTTAAAGCATCTCTCACATTATACACGAAGAAACATGATAATGTACATAATCTCTCTCTATTAATCTAAATATTTAATCTGCCTTTATATATTTGGACGTGAGTAGCACTGAACTAACATCACACTTTGAGTGCAGCACGCCGGAGCGTTCCAATGTGACCTCTTAATAGAATATAAATAACAATGTGAGTATTTTGTTTTCACGGTTTTGGATGGAGAGGCCAGAGTAAGTGAGGAGAAGGGCCCTGTGAGAAGCTCCTAACCCAGGTGCAAGCATCTGAGCTTGCTGTCTCATCAATAATTGACAGCATCAAACCAATCAGAACAATTTGCTCCCCAGAAGTGAAGTGCTCGAGCAGGCTCGAGGTGCTTAATCATTAATGAGGCAATTAGCTGAAACAGTTACACCTGGCCCGAGTCGTTTGCGGAGGGCCCGCTTGTCTGACGCTACACTAGAGGACTCTGGGATATTGAATGACAGGAGTCCTAGCAGGGTCATCTGTCGACGACTAAAGTGGTGCCTGACACCTCGACAACACAGCCCCCACTTTCATCCAGCCACACTCTTCCGCAAGCTGAGCACGAGCAAACAATGTTAGGCCGTTGCCAGGGAGGAGTGAAAGTCTTGGAGGTTGTTGCTGAGGAGCAGGTCCATTTAGGTTGTTTCCTGGATAAAGCCCACTAAGGACACATCCTGATGGACAAGCGCCGCATTGATCCGAGTGGCAGCATGCAAACACGGGAGGAAGAGCAACAAAACAACAACGCCGACATTAACAACAAAGCAAGCCTTTCTGTTTGATGCTCTTAGATTCCGGATTGTTGTCGGCGAGAGAAATCAAAGTCCTGAGAGAGAGACCTCCACAAAGAGCCATTGATTACCCATACTGGAAACATTCTATTGATAATCTGGATTTTTGTTGTAATTTATTTATTTTTTAATAGCTTCTTCAGCTTTTTTTTTAAAGGTCCAGGGACTCCCTTCATCAAACAGCTTTCATTTGTTGGGGGAAACTATGCAGTGCTCCCATGCTGAGCCTGTATGGATCCACTTTATTCTTTCACTCTGACATGTCTTAAGTACCGTTCGGATGGGATTAGATTGGCATGGAGAGGTTAGGAAATGTAATTATTATAATATAATATTAAAATAATTTATATTAAATGTAATTATTGGCATTCCTCTGTAATTTCAGTGTCATCGGAATCCACATTGGCAGTCATTTTTACAGACTGCGGGCCAGATTCCAGATTTATTTAAACTGTATAAATAAATAAATAAATAACCCTGTGAAAAGTCTGGCAGAAGGGTCCTAGACAAAAAAAAACAGTTAAATAACAGTAAAAGCATGTGTTCTCAAAGATAGAAAAATCTGTAAAACAGTAATTAAACTTCTGAGAAATTCTGCCTTTTCCTGCAATTCAGCAGTTTCACTAGATATTCTGACATACAAAATAATTATAGTGGCAACCATTAAGATATTAAAATAATCATATGTTGCTGTAAAATAAGGGGGTGAGTTTGTAAATTTACACTCTGTGTAAATTAACAACAATAGTGGTAACAGTACAATACAGTATGTATAACTTATTTACCTGCATTTATTTTTTGTTTTTTAGGAGCTATTAAATTTAGTGAATATATTTACAGTATATTATCGAGGTCTGCAGTCCCATAGATTTCTATGGGACTAATATGGGACTGCAGACCTATTCTATGGGACTTTCATTTGCAGGAGGGAGCGGGCTGAAGTGTGCATGGACAGAAATCCAGAAAATTTAAAAATGGCCTAAATAAAGTAATGACAGTTCAAATGAAGTTTCGGTTGCAGGTGGGAGCGGGACCAATGACTGTAAAACACAGTTTTTTGTGTTTTTTCTGAAACATGAAGGCAAATAATTCAAGCCAATATGTATAGTTTTTCCAATAGTAACAGTAAAAAATGAAAAATTAAGAAAAACTAAAATTTTGGCAATGATGTTGACCACTGATTGTAAATTCCAAGCTAAACACAGTGCTGATAAAAGACTGAATTCACTGAAGAAACAGCTAGGGTAAACCATCATTCTTACCCCATGCGGACTCGTCAAATGTCCTGTGATGAAACTATATTACCTCACCTCCCCATGTGAATCCAGTCCTGCATAGCACTTATATGAAATACATGAGCTATAATCTGAATGAGATCACTAGACTGTTAGATGACACTTTAAATTCTAATGTATTTATTATTGTACAGTCTGATATGCTGTCAATCTGCTGATGGCTTGCTTTACTGATGCTACATGGTTCCCACTGAACTCGTGGGTGTGAGGGTGTGTCAGGGTGTCTTGCAAATGATAGAGACTTCCGATCTATTTTTGCTTAGTTTTTTCCTTGATCACACTTGAGGTAAACGATGAATAACAATGTGTTTACATGCTTCACTCACATTTTCTCCTTCAGAACTTAATCAGCTTAATGCAGCTTGATTTTCAATACAGTGGATTTAGCAGTTATGGAGGGATTAGGGACGAGACTATGACAGAGCAACCTTCATCACGTACAGTGTTCTGAAGTATATTTTCTTCAAAAGGTTCAGTCACCTGTGATTATGCTATTTATGGATCTAAAGGCATTTTTTATTATATCAGACCACTAGATGCCTATGCACCAATCATTCAGATGAAATCATATGAAAAAGTGAAAGATGTTAATTTGACAAAAGTATTTACAAAAAAAAAACAAAACAAAAAGAAAAAACAGTTTGTCTTAAGATTTTAATGAGAGTAAAGTCTATATACATTCTGTGATATTTGAATATAGCTGACATCATAATGTCTTTGTAATGCTCTTATTAAACTTTATAAGGCCAATAGCTAGTTAATAATGGACTGCATATTACTACCTCATTGAGAAATACATAGGGTGAATCATACATCATTTATTGTTAATGGAGACTTCCAACTACTACTTTACTAAGACAATCTAATGAGACTCTATCTAACAGAATCTAACAGATTGACAGGCATTAACTACAAGGCTAATAAGCAGAACTCATGCAGAATCTCTGTTCCAATAAAGCCTATACACTAAGACTTTCTAGTGTATTGGATGAGATATAAGTTTAAATGTAAACTACAAATTGCAATGTATTGATAAATTACTCTTAAACTGTTATTGATATAATGTATTACTGTACTGGTAAACCTTTGCATTGCAATGTATGAGCTATAAATAAAAAAGTGTTCACACATGTTATTGCTTAATTAAGTATTAATTATCATATAGTTACCCCCTACTGGCTTGATAAGGCTTAATAAATGCATTGTAAGGTCATTATAATGCTCCACTCTACTGAAGAGGTACTGAAAAATCACATGAAAATGCACAAAGCAGAGCATTCACATTCCTGAAAATGTGTGTAACAAGGTTTTGCATGCAAAAGTTCCCAAAAAATGTTATGTAGCTTTTGTAAGTGACAATAAGTTAAAACTTCCTCTACAGAGAACACATGGCATGTTTTAATGCACAATTACTGCTTATTTGCTGAATTGAACATATTGGGGGAAAATTCTAAAAACATATTTTTTTTTAAAAATACAACATAAAGTAAATACAACCATAGTTCCAAAACAGATGGGACACTGTGAAAAATGTAAATAAAAACAAAATGCAATGATGTGCATATCACTTAAACCTTATATTTAATTGAAAATGCTCCAAAGACAACACGTCAAATGTAGAATTTTTATTGTTTTTTTGAAAAATATATACCCATTTTGAATTTTATGCCAGCAAGAAGATCCAAAATAGTTGGGACAGGGGCGATAAAAGTTTGTTAAAGTTGTGTAAGGGTTAAAAAATATATATATTTTTCAAAAAATAAAAATAAATAAAATTTCTCAGTTTTGCACACCATTGTTTTTGTTTTTATTTACATTTTACACATCATTCCAACTTTTTTGCAAATGGGGTTGCAGAATATGTGTTT
Organism: Pygocentrus nattereri; assembly: GCF_015220715.1. Lineage (NCBI taxonomy): Eukaryota > Metazoa > Chordata > Actinopteri > Characiformes > Serrasalmidae > Pygocentrus > Pygocentrus nattereri. The sequence continues at coordinate 13,075,135 of NC_051217.1, forward strand.
TACCATTTGCAGAGAAAGAACACATTGAAGTTTAAGGGGCTATTTTCACGTCAATCAACTAAACATGTAATTTGATTAGGGGCACCAGAGCTTTCGCACACGGCTATTTCTGCCATTTCTCTTTATGTCCTTTGTTATATTACTTCAGCCTTGATTTATACAGTTTTAAAAGAGTTGCATCACAATTAATTAGATGCGATGTTCACCCGTGTTCTTTATATATTGACACTTGTGATGATACTGTTGATGTAGACGCTATACGTTTAATGATCACAGCTCAGCTTTATGGTGCTCAGTGGATCAGATAGCAGATAAATATTTGCAGGGAAGAAATCTGCCGTTCCACTTCTGTCAGCGATAAAGCTAGCACCTATGTGTATTGAGATAAGCATGTGATTAAAATTGTAAATCAATATTTATTAAGAGCTGCGTCAAAATCAATGAAAAAGGCAGGCAGAAAAAAGTTAGTGTGAAAGATCAGGAGTACAGTGAGGATGCACAAAGTTGAAAGAAAGAATTTCATTATATGAGGTAACCGGGTAAGTAAATAGGCATGTAAATATATTTACGTGGCAAAATAAACCCAGAGCAACCACATAACCACAGCTTTCATGGTCTTGCTGACAGTGACGACTGAGCATACATACTGTAGTACAAATAACCTGTTACTGCCTTTCATCTTAAACCCCAACTTTTCTGAGTACATGAGGGGAAAAAAAAGAGCGGAAACGGTGCCGTCAAATAAAGTGCCTAGCTCTGTCAAAACACATCAGCAACCAGTGGTAGGACCTGGAGGAGCTCCAGCAAGGTCAAAATGCACTGAGTCCTGATCTAATGTTCCTGATTGGCTCTTCACCTCAGCAAGACTTTTGGGCTCCACACGCTGTAGAGGGAGGAGTGCAGTGTTCCAGTGCAGCAGTCTGTGAAAGTGTTCAGGGAGGAGGTTCAGTGTGGAAAGAGCTGCCTGATGTTACTGTCACTGAGCCGCTCTGAGCCTCCAAAACAAACCCTCTACTCACTCTTAGCTCACGCAAACCAAGGCCTCAAAACCTGCCTGAAATAACAACTCTCAAATGTGTGTGTGTGTGTGGATGTGTTCACACCTCCAACTGTCTACAATAACCACTACTGTTCTCTGTCTATCTGTTTCTCTCCTTTTCATGTAGACAACATATAGTAACACATACAAACTTATTGACTTATATGAACAACCCCCAGACAACACCTCCACACATACCCAAACAAACACTCAGGATGTAACACATCCAGACAAACAAATATTCTAAAAGACCTCCTCTCAGGTGCATACCTCTACACTACATCCAGTACTGTGCCAAAAGTCAACCAACCTCTACTTATTTAACTTCAGTCAAAATAGCCATTAATTGGCAAGTTATTAATTTTTCAGTGTCAGGAAAAAAGCTGGAAACAGATTTAACACACAATTACACAGAACCTTTAACAACTAAGTATACTGTGAAATTTTTAAGCATTTAGTATTTAGTATTTATTCTCTTTACCTTTACTGCCTTTTTTACAGCTTTCATTCTTTTTGGGATACTTGCTTTCAGTTTTTCAAAGAAATATGGCAGGAATATTTTTCAACACCTCCAAAGTTCAGTCTTAGAAGTTGGTTACATTTTTCTGCTTCAGGTGATCCAAATAATCCCAAGCACAAAGATTTTGAGGTCGGGACTCTGGGGTGGTCAGTCCACAGCTCTAAGACCACGAGTAGCTTCTTTGTTGTTTTAACTTGCTCAGTAACGTTTTGTGTATATTTTGAGACACACATATTGAAACAGCAAGTATTGAATATATTGCATTAAACACACAAATGTTTGCATCCTTGCTTGAGGTGGATCATTGTTTTACCAATAAACAAAGACAAAATATGGATGGAAACACATTTGCCAAATAAATAATGTAAACATGAATAGAAGAAAGTCATAAGGCTTCTCACAGTTCTGTTTTTGCAGGGCAGCATCTACAAAACACACTTTTACCTCTTAAAAAAACAACAACAAAAAAAAAACCAAACATATAAAAACAAAACAGTGATATTGGACATTTTATAGTCCACTGTGTTTGTGTTCTGTCTCTATTCTTTCAATGTGAAATACAAAAATGAAGTCATAAAATAAAAAAGCAACAATAAGCTGCTCAACATTAAAGACCTGCATGTTCTTACAAGTGTTTTTAGGAAACTGGTGTACAGAGGTTTTTTTTTTTTCACTTTTATCATATTCACAATATTTTTTGCTACATTTCAGTTAGTCACGTGAATTAAATTTGATAGCTGGATGGAAACTTGGCTACATACAGACAACATATAGTAAGAAATAGAAACAGAACTCTCACACATAAATACGCTGACATTTACACTCTCTCTTTCTCACGCAGACATACACACACACCTACCGTCTACAACGCATATGGTGAGAAACAAGGACAGATGAACTTAATGGAGCATTTGATTCATTGTTTAAAAAGGCTTTATATATTTAGATTTAAACTGCCTCCAAAATTGGTTGCCCTCAAAAGTGAAATTATGAGTTGTGATTTCAATTATTGATGCTGGCACAGAGAATCAGCCTCCAGTGCCAGAGAGTGCCTCACGGCATATTTGCTGAATGTTCATCCTGTATTGATAATATTTTTATTAAAGATGATCCATAAGGGTCTTAATCTGTGAATGGTGGTTATTAATAAAGGACAGGCTTTGATTCATTTCAACAGGGGCACACCCCTATCACATTTTGTTTTTGGACAAATAATTTTAAAAGTATTTAAGAAGGATTAATACTTTTTAAGCAACCTACACCTCTTTGCTACAAATGACAACTTTCACTTCATTTCTACTGTTTATAAAAAAATCAGCCAAAAGCAGAATGACTGCAAATGTTACATCTTACCCCAACAGCACTGGTAACTGTAAGAGACTGAGAGGTTAGTTGTAACAATCTGAAAAGCTGGAGAAAAAAAACAAAAACAAAAAAAAAAACCAATCCATTCAACGCAGTCCTAAGCCGGTAAAGAAATATATGTAATATTTGTAAATATCACTAGTGAGATTGTATCAAACAAATTATTTTTGACTATCAAGTCAATATATCAGCAGGAAAGAACTGAAACAAAAAAGTCCAAAAAATGAACTGTTTTGAATTTATACAGAGGAGTCGATTGCTTTCGTTGTTTATTTTGGGAGACTTGGCTGTAACACTGCTAACCCTGCCATGTGGCAGCTGTGTTATAGCCTGGCTAGGCTTTGTTATAGACACCAAGAGATTAATTAAAATGAGTATGAATTCTGTGAAAAAAAGAAGTCAAATACATGGTGGAAAAAGTTACTTTAATAGTATAAAATAAATACAGTCTTGAGGGTGAATCTGAAGAAAAAACTGTCCAACTATTGCCAAAATTATCAGATGACTTTGCTTTCAAAATACAAGAAGGTGACCAAAAGCATGTTTTACTGGAACCTGTTTAACTAAATAAAATACCCTGCATTAGGCCGGGCCTAGCTCTTATTACACCATGTAAAGCTGTTTGAACTGCAGGATGTTTGTCTTCCTTTGGATTTTTCACAACAGTGAAATTCCAATGTGAGATTAACATTAGTTACGAGATATTGAGACACCACTACTCTGTGTGAACCACTTCAGGACACCATTGTGTGCTGCTTCACTGTACTGTACTGCATTGCATTTATGGAACTTCAGTGTTTTCTAACATTACACTTTAACACAGTACATTCTGAACCATTCATTCACGTCTGCATGTGATAGCTCACTCAGAGAGAGAGAGAGAGTGGGTGATCGTCAGTTGACATATTGAGTGTGTAGTGCGACAGTCGCAGGCAGTATGGGTACGAGATTGGTCACTGTGCAAGTTAAGGGACTGTCCCGTTCACCGTATGCGGATGTGATACTTTCTGCAATGCAAATGAACCAAGGTTCATCAGTAGAGAAACAGCTGCTTAGCTGAATATCAAACTGCATAAAGTATATTACAAAGCAGCGATTAACAGAAGTAGAAAACTGCAAAGTTTGGTGTCAGTCCTTAACTATTAATAGGATAAGTGAAGCGATCACTTACTGAGTGATTTCACAAAATACAAATTGCATACATTATGTACGTCGGGTATTTTTTGCGTACATCTTTTCTACATTACTTATGTAATGTACTTCTTTTGTTCATAATTTTGTCCACATAGGCATGAATCCACACGAACGCAATTTACCAAATTAAGTCACCAAAACTGAACAAATTAAAATGAACGTGCTCCAAAACAGACATTGCTGCAAAAATAAACAGTGCCATCTTAAAACAAAGTTGAGCGGAGGTGAACAAGAGGGTGACGGAGAGCGAGCGGCACACAACCTCAACCACAACGCTCCGGTCGCTCGGAAAATTCCAAATGACCTTCCGCTAATCTGACACTCATGTTTTTCAGTTCTCTCCGTTTTTTCTGACTGCGTGTGTGTATGCACGGTGCTCAGAGTGTGTGGGTGAGGAGTTAGGAGACGTAAAAGACTCCGACAAACTCTTACTGACTTCAACATCAGCTTTTCTGCTGCAAAAACAGTACTGAACACCACCTGTGCTGTGCGAGAGGAGATGGAAATGAGCACATGATTGGGTAACACAGGGCAAAGTTATTGCACAGCTGCACAAAAGCGATGTGAAGAGTATAGCTGCTGAATAAACGCCACTTCAGTTTTGCACAGCATTGCCCACTGCCGGGGCTGGGTAGGCTCAATCCTTTTAACTTCATATGTACATGTTTTTGTGCCAGTGCATGCATGTGGTGAGAGAGAGAGAGAGATAGTGAGAGAGAGAGAGAGAGAGAGAGAGAGAGAGAGAGAGAGAAAGAGTGAGAAAGAGAGAGTGAGAGTAAGTAGGCCTTCCCTATTGGCTGCATGATGTAAAAGTTATAAAGTCTGTATGGAAATTTCCAGAAAATTTGTTTGTGGAAGGAGGAACCCTGTTGGCCTTTTCTTCCCTAATTTAGAGGTATTTTAAGAGCGGCGCTCAGGAGAAGTCTGCTTCTGTTCTCTTTCTCTGAGGCCAATTTACCGTTGCTGAGACGTTTTTGGAGACAAGGATTGCCTAATCAGATTTTGGTATTTATAGACAGGTTCAGAATGGCCACTGCACTGCATGCCCATTTGAGTTTCACTGTTCACTCCCATCAAGATATCTCACAGTAGCTACACGAACGCCCAGAGAAGAAGAAAAAAAATGCCAAAAGCAGAGCTTTAGTGAGGTACATAGCAAAGTAACAACAGGTTATAACAATAATGAAGCTAATTGAAGTATCTAGTATAAGGATTGATTATATTATTTGATTCTGTTATGTTAAAATTATAAGTGTGTTTTTTATATGAGTGTGTTTTATAGATAGATAGATAGATAGATAGATAGATAGATAGATAGATAGATAGATAGATAGATAGATAGATAGATAGATAGATGTAAAAGAAATGAACAAGTATCTAATTACCTAACTGACCAACAAATAAAGTAACTAACTAACTAATCTGATGTCCTCTAAGAACATCCCTTAAATCACACACAGGACTTGTTTTCCACTCCTGCATATACACTAGGGTGCAACTTTGTGGTCCGGCAGTTTGGTAATTTAAATGGAAATTTGGAATGCTTCACATAGGAGAGAGAACATCTAAAAGAAAACTGGGGAAGACAGATTCAGATTCAAGTGTTCTGTGTATGTCTTTAAATTAGATTTATAATTAAGTTGACAAACTATGCATACACTAAGAGGCCCATTAGGACATATTCTCAAATGGAAATTTTCCCCATGCAAACAATCAGCACATACCACACACTGCCTTACTGCTCAGCCCAGAGAGATTGCTTTTTTCTCTGCATGCTACCGTTACACACGCAGAACTGTATCTCTAAACTGTTTTGGAAATGTTTTGTACGAAAAGACAAAAGAAGTAAAGGTGAAAGCCAGGAGAGAGGCAGAGACAGAGGCACTGCAAACGTTCTGCCAGATTGCTGCTAAAATGCACAGAGAACAGAAAGAGAGAAAGAAAAGAGACGAGTGCTCTCAGTCTAGTGCCGTCCTTCACCATGGATGAGAAGATCCATCAGGAAAAATGAGGCAGCGTGGAGAAAGAGTAAGAGAAAGAGGAGAGGTAGTGAGGACTTCATGCAGTTGAAGCAGGGGGATGTGTGAGAAGAGAGAGGATGTGTTAGCGTAACCCTGGCAGAGAAGAGCGAGTGGAGACAAGGCACAGAAACACTAATGAAACATTTATAATGTGTCTCGCATTGCTGTGCTCAGCTCCCTGACTGCTCAGCGGGACGCTGCTAGAGGGTTAACGCATGTGTCTCTCAGGCCCAGCACGGGTCAAGGAGAAGGTCCTGTTCAACATGCCCTCCTGTCTTTACTGGTCAGAAGAACACAGTCATGACTTAAGCCTCCTCACTGCACTATGGGACAGGAGAATAGAGGCCAAGATGCCACCTCCAGTTGTGCTGTCTGTCTTCATACTGGTGAGTGAAAAAACACTTCACCTTAACCTCAGCTATTCTAAAGGCATGATAGCTACGCATGCTTGAATTCTTTAAGCCCTAAAGGCCAGTATGTGGGCCCACACTTTAATTCCTCATAAATACATGTTATATATTAGTTACATAGTAGTTAAGGGGACTACACACTATGGATAAAGTACGAGCGTTGAGAATACTTTCTTATATAATCCCTTAAGTCTAGCCTGGTAAGTGTGGAGTACAAACCCCAAAGTACTTGGTAAATATAATGATCAGGCATAACATTATGACCACCTCCTTGTTTCTGTGCTCATTGTCCATTTTATCAGCTCCACTTCCTATATAGGTACACTTTGTAGTTTAATTACAGACTGTAGTCCCTCTGTTTCTCTGCATACTTTGTTAGCCCCCTTTTACCCTGTTCTTCAGTGGAGTTCTCCACTCTATTAGACATGCTTAACTTGTCAGTCCACCTTGTAGATGTAAAGTCAGAGACGATAGCTCATCTGCTGCTGCACAGTTTGTATTGGTCATCCTCTAGTCCTTCATCAGTGGTCACAGGACGTTGCCCATAGAACACTGTTAGCTGGATATTCTCAGTCCAGCAGTGACACTGAGGTGTTTAAAAACTCTAGCAGCACTGCAGTGTCTGATTCACTTGCACCAGCACACCAACATAGACTATCATACCACCACGACATCAGTGTTATTGCAGTGCTGAGAATGATCCACCACCAAAATAGTATCTGCTATGTGAGGGTACATGGGGGTCCATGTTCTGTCCACAGAAACTGTCATATGGAGCTCAGTGAAAAAAAAACAATGCTGTTCATGAACAAACGATATATTGCTCAGCCTGAGTACTTACTAAATAATTTATAACAGTTACAAATGAAAGATTAAGACAGGAGTAACCCTTTAAACCCTAAAGGCCCAGATATTAGTCCACTTTTTAATTCTTTATTCTGCCATACTAGTTTCATACTATTTGTTGATTGATTTGTAAATATTACTGAACAATAAGTCTTAATCTTGACTATGGAAAACAAGCCCAGCCTTTAATGAGTAAACCAAAGGAAACAGAGGTAAAGTAAGGTTGTGTTGTGCTGACTCTTCCCTGTGAATGGCAATGAATTCTCATTTCCTTTAAACTGCTGCTTTACAAAAAGCGTAAAGGTGAAAAAAGATCACTCAGAGTTCACTCAGAGAGTCATTCAGACGTCATATCTAATAACTTATGCAACATGTATATACAGCTGTCGGTTTACAGTAAATCAGTCTAGAGAAGTGTATCACACTTAAGATCAAAAGATTTTCTTTAGCTTTCGGTCACATCATGTGTTTAATAGCTGTACAATGAAATCTTCTTAGTCTGTTCTCAGGTTGTGACTAGATGTCTGTCCACTATATAAAACCAGATATCAAAGAAAAATTGCTAATCATCATCAGCTGTGGATGCCCTATTTAAATGATGGCTAAAGAATTCCAGTAGGCTGAATGTTCACCATCTGTTTGTATAGATCTGTTTGTTTTGTCTCAATTAAGATATAAACCCCTTTTAACAATAGCCAGTAGTTAAACTATACACGTTTTCCCTTCAAAAATGATGAAGCAATATATCTTGGTAGAAATGTGTATGATTTACAAAAGTGGAAGCAAACTGGATCTTCATCTTCATCTATCCTGATCTGGTCATCTTTGTGTGTAATTAGTTTTCACAGTAGGTGGTTCTCCTCCTTTCCCTTTCATACTGCATTGCTCACTAGCAGCTCAACAGAGACACAATATTTTACACACAGAGCAAATGCTGTACCAGTTAATCTAACAACAGTTACAGGAAAATATTTTTCTTTTAATTATATGACTTAAAAACAAGAAACACTGACTTCGTCAATGGGATGACCACTAGGAGGCCTGCAGAAAGAGGTTAAACAAAGGCCTGCACTTCTCATATTCATCCCTTATTACTGACAATATTCATTTTTCACTCTGTTCAAAAAAGGCAAACATTAAAAAAAACTGTATTTTAAGCATTTTGTCTACATTTTTGTAATGCAAGTACATTGTTGACTTGTATCCTTGTATCTACCTGATTCTAACTATATGTGATTATCTCAGAAAACACTGTTTTCTTTGCAGTGCTCACGCTGTGCAGTCACATTGCTGCCTTACACCAGCAGTTCCTCTTCACACAAGCCACGGAATGGCTTATGAGTAAACTCACTAAAAAACCCTTACAATGTGTAACTATAGTTGCTTTATTGGATCCATGTTTTTAAGAATTAAAACTAGACTGGACATTTAATTCTGTTGAAAATAGTTTTGGAAATGTGCAAAAAATAACCAAAATTAGTTCAGGGAAAGGCACAAGTCCATTTGAATTGCATGACATTTTAAATGTATTTAAATGAATTCATTTTAACATTTGAAGTTGAGAGTTGAATCAGTTGAGTTTCCTTGATTTATTTTGGTCTAAATTCTGTTTGAATTTTACTGACTGGGGAATTTTATGTTGTGTAATGATTGAATTAAGTGATGAAACTGTCTATCACAACATCAACTCATCTTAAAGGCCAGACCCATTAATAGAAAAAAGCACAGATTTGACAGTGGCTTCCCTGAGGAATGCTGGTGGTCTGGGCTGGTGAGACACTGTGTTGTTGGCTGACAGGTGTATTCACACTGCGCAGGCAGTATCGGTGGCATCTTGGTGACCCTTCCTTCTTGTTGATTGTCCTGCATTCATACGGAATATGTATACTGTATGAGAGAATAACACACACACACATCTTCTAAGCCCAGCTGTCATCGGGCGGAAGACAGGATACACCCTAGACAGGTCACCAGTCCATCACAGAGCAGACAGACATACACATTCACTCACACTCACACCTAAGGGCAATCTACCATGGCCAATTGGCTTGACTACATGTCTTTGCACTGTGGGAGGAAACCGGAGTTCCCGGAGGGTACCCATGCAGATGAGAGAGAACATGCAAACTCCACACAGAAAGGACTTGAACCCAGGCCCATCTTGCTGTCAGGCGATAGTGCTACCCACCGCGCCACCTTGAGAGAATAACAAAGTATATTCATTGCAATATCTTCAAATTTAAGTACAAGTTACTATTTTTCAGGAGATTTTTTTAGCGAGATTAGATAAAATATTAGAACGCTTACTTAATGACGAGGGAAGTGAAAATAAATAAGTAATAAGACTTGTTTCTGGGGTCCAACAATGATTTAAGGTGCAGAAAAATCTGACTGCAACTGCAAGATCTTACAGGCCACCAAAACTGTCACCATCAGAATAATAATAATAATAAAAAGAAGAAGAATTTAAGACTAAGATCCACTTTTGCTTCAGAACTGAAAAAATCCACAGGTGTTTTTGTCTGTCCTTCCACAGTGAGAAGACAACACTTTACTATGGGTCTGAGAGGATGTGTAGCTGTTAAGACGTTTCTGGTGTTCTTAGAACAATGGACTGACAATTCAAACTAAACTTTGGAGGTGTGGAAAAAATAATATGGACTTATTTATCTCAATAAATGCATCTTTAATCAACAAATACCTTCAACTTCCACTTGGCAATGTTTGCACAGCAAAGCAGTTGTTGAACTGTGTCTCAGTAACTGATCTAAGGCAATATGCTCATACATATCAATTAATATGCTTTGTTTTTTAGGACATTTCGAATGTGATGTGGAAAAAGTGTTTTCATACTTTTGCTGTATCGGTTATGACTTTATCTTATTATCTTGCATTTAGTTTTTGAGGCTTCTGTGTATATTTACTATTAAATATATACTTTTATCTTAACACTGAAAACCTGGTAACTCAGTATGTCATGGCCACTTGGACTGGAAATGAAATAAATGAAGGGTGGTCTCTGACTTTTGCACAGTACTGCATACATATTTTTTGATTGTGATTGTCTTTGATATTAAGTATTTATAATAATAATTGTACAGTTATTTTTTGGAGGGGGGTTGATGTGAGAATAAAAAAAAGGCTGGAAAGAATGAAAAAGAAATTGAGATCAAATGTGGGACTAAGAAATGCATAAACAGGAGAGAGCATTTGAGAGCACATCTTGTTAATGACTGGAAATGAAGTTATGGGAATGAGTGCTGAGGCTTGTTAATGGGTGATTAAACGTATGTCCTGACTGATTTGATTATATACAGTGTTACGATTGAGGGCAGTAGGTGACATTTTTAGTGTGAATGAGAGCAGTTATGAAGAGTTTGCATTACACACACACACACCCACATGTCCGTACTACCATATGCATTACACACACACTCTCCATCCTCCTACCTCTCATTAAGGTCTTTTCTGTAGTCTCATATGTTCACCAGGTTCAGTAAAGGGTTTTACATGACATGGTGGCTAATCAGCTATGGTGCAAAAGAAAATACGCTCATTACCTACACCATAAGTGTCTAAAGAACAGTCTGTCATGTAATTATGGTGCATAATTCTCCAGAAATAACAGGTACAGTTTATTCTAACTGCTGAGAACTGTAGGGAGCACAGCCAGTGTAGGTCTAGTTAAGTGGGTGAGCAGCAACAGTAAAGGCAAGCTAAACATTCAGGCTCTTCTCCATCACTGCCCATTAATAGCTGTCAAAATCACAACTGGTTTGGGTCTAAATTTCATTCCATTCACAACCATTTAATTTCACCCCTTTATGGTAAAATCTCCAGTGCATTTAAAATGTTCTTAGGCCTATTATGTGCAATTCCACTACAGTCATGCTCAGGTTCTGGAAAGTTCTAATGAAAAGTGAAGCCACTGCTTTTTCTATTCCACATAATTTTTGGCTATTCCATAGCTGTCCAGGCTCACACCAAGAAAAAGGAGCTAAAAATGGTGTAGTACTCTGTTGGATCGTATTGCTTGTAATGCATTGGACTGGGTTCTTTACTGCCTCTCCTTCTCCGTCTCTCTCTCAGGTGATTGAGGAGGTTCTTGTCCTAGTCAATCTGTCAGAGGATGACGGTTTTACAGCGCACACAACATACTGATGGGTAACATCACTCAATTGCTGACCACCAACGAGAGAGTGAGAGAGTGAGAGTGGAGAGAGAGAGAAAATGGTGATGTAGCCATCTGTTTCTCCAATGGCCATCTCTAACGAAGTCTGTCTGTCTGTCTATCTGTCTATCTATAAAAATAGCTAGAAGCCTGAAAATGCCCATATGTTAGGGCAATAATTAAGAAGTTTAAAACAACTGGAGCTATAGTCAAGACAGCTTGCCATGGCCTCTGTGCCAACAAACTATTTGGAAAGAGTGCCAGAAGAAAGCCTTTTTTTAATCTAACCACAAATGTAAGAACATAGAGTTTGTTAGTTGCTACTGGAACTATAGTATAACATCTATATCTTATCATTTGTCTCACCTATAGTAAGATGAGACAAAATTAGAGCCTTTTGGCAACAAAGACTCAAGGTGGGCGTAGTGTAAAAACAGAAGAGACTATTAAAAACATCCTCTCTGTTAAGTACTGTGAATGATCTATGTTGTTTTGGCTCTGTTTCTCCTTTAGGAGAAGGCAATGAGCACATTGATAGGATACAAGGCATCAGGGACTAAATCATATACAAAAAAAATTTTAGATGGAAATTGGGCATATCTGCCAACAACCTAAAACTGAGTCATGGTTGGGCCATCCTTGTCCCCTGAATTAAATTAAATTGGCTGAACTGAAGAGGAGCCCAATTCTGTATTGAGAACTCCCAGATTCTTAACTCTGTATTCTCCACTCTCATCAAGCATAGCAGGACAAGACTAATCACTGTTAAAATCTACTGTAATTACAGGTTAGATTTCTTTCTCATATCATCAGTGTGAGCTTGTGCTTAATAAACTCAATTTAAGTACCTTTTTAAACCATTTTTACCAAGAGTGCCAATACTTCTGAAGCTGACTGTATATATCTTCTCACTGTCTTATTGTATACTTTTCCTTTAAATTTATATTGCAATCTGTGATACAATTTCTATGGAGATCTAAGCGAATAAAGGCATGTGTCACACAAGTACGACTCTCTGCTGTTGTAATGGCCCAACACTTAGAAAAGAACATAAAGAAATGCAAAAATGTTGACATCATCAGAGAATTCAATCCTGACATCCTCACCTTCTGAAATACGGTTTATTTTAACAAACACTGGAGGTCTACTCCTACTGCTTTGGTATTTTTTTTCTTCACTTGAAATCAGTCTAGAGAAACCACTTAGAATGTAACCAGCACAGAACAGGGGATAATTTGTTCCATCCAACTGCCTGACACGGATATTAGCACATAATGTCTCTGTAAATTATTTTCTCTCTCCCCCAAATAGCTCTTGACTATGTTAAGTGCAAACAATAATATTTGGCAAAATTATCTCAAGAGAAAAGAAAATAATGGTGATATCATCTGGATGTTATCAGCGGTTACATGGCAGTTCTTTTTGGTATATTTCAACATCGTTATGGATTCACATACCGCACCTTTCTCAGATTCGTCCCCACCCTTTAGAACATGAAATCCTATGCAGAACCCACCCACTTCACCCCACTTCTTTGGAAGAAAAAAAGCTCAGCTTGGCGCACATGTTGGCGAGTCTGGACTTGGTATTTTGACATAGAATAATAAACGTGTAATGGAGAGCATATGTTTGGCTTTCCCCGCTCACCTCTCAGTTGCTGCAGCGTGAGCCGGCCGATCTGATTCCCAGCCAAAAGCATCACTCACAAACTCTCATTCAGCCGCAGCTCTGCCTGTCAGGATGCAATGGCAGAACAGACGCAGCACTCATACTACAAGCAGCACTGGACACAAATAGCCAGGCATGGACGCTGTGAACCTGCACAAGTTGAGAAATGCTCAAGAAGTGGCGAAGAGGAGGCCTAATTCAGTCATTACGGTTGGTGTTACTGGCCTGTCAGCAAAACATATATGTACTACACTGGCTACATGCCATACACCCACTAAGAAGCCATTAAAGCTACCTATACCTAAGATGTTTACTTAGCCTATTTAGACAGTATTAACACTACATTAAACTTTGACAAAAGAGAGAAAAGTAACAAAGTCATGCTGGAACCCAACTGTTAACTAATAAATAATCAGTCATCAAAAGATGTTGAACTTAAAGGTGAAAAAGTTTAAAAAGTTTAATCCCTTTTGGACAATGCACTTAACATTTTTAAATTACACTTTTAAACCTGTACTATGTAAGATTTGGGGGCTTGGAGACCTCTGTGGTGGAGATATGTAATTACATGCACCAGGCAGAAGAATATTTTGTGACATTGGTTGTGCTTCAGACTGTTCCTGATGCAGCTGAATCTGATGATTGTGAATGCATGGAAAGAATATCCATTGAACGAAAATATCTGTTCAGAGGATGTACATTAAGTATTACAATATAATTACATTACATAGTTTTAATATTATTATTAATAATATATTTCATCTTGCATAGTGCCTCTGTGCATAAAAAAAAAACCAACAACTTCTATGCTGAGTGTCACAGAACAGTGCCGTACATTACCCACAGCTGACCAATCAATATTGAGGATGGATTCTTTCTAATCACACATCCAACATAAAGTTAAAACTAGTTCTGCTCGTTTTTGAACACCTGGAGCTGCACCACATTCAACAATCTGAATGGGAAAAGTGTGTTCTCTTATTACTGTACTGTTGTATGCAAATGTTTAAACATTCCTGGTCAAATTTGAGATACTGTTGATTTGCTTGGTGAAAATAAGTTGACAAACTTAATATGGAATTTCTCTGAAAGTTTTAGTGCACAGTTTCTATTGTATTTTACACTGGAATGGGCCCAAACTTCTGCATACGACTGCACACATGTGAGAATATCGTGCCTATGCATGTCTTTTATCATTTCTGATCTTGTAAGAAACAGAAAGGTCTTATTTGAATTACTGAATGCAAATTGAAACTACATGTAATACATGTGACAAAATATGTAATTACATATACATAACTGTGTTATATGAATGGAATAAGAAAATAACAATAATAACTCTAGATTTCTCAAGATTTAACAAAAATAGGAGTTTTCTGAATATTCTACAAATGTAAGTCACATGGGAAAGAGTCAGCAACATGCCTGATGTCCTTTATGGTTTCACAGAAAAACAGTCTGGGAGTTAAGGTTAAAGAATAGCCAACAATAGCTACTTTGACTAGCCTTGCAGGTTGTGACAATACTGTCTATATAATAACCATGAACAGCAAATGGTAATTGAGTAATACTCAATGAAAAACATTCAGTCCTACATTTCTTATCTCTAATATTCACATGGATCTTTATGTTTCTTATTTATATTATGGGTTTTAGTAAAGTTGAGTGCTAGCTAGAATATTCCTGCTAAATGTCATTGGTTTAGCTTCTCTCAGTATACCTAGGACTTTAAACTAAAATTCACCACTGCCTGTCAGGCACGTCAGAGGCTCCTATGCAGCGCTGCTAGCCCCCTCACTCTGTCCACATGGACCCAGTGATTGGCGGGTAATTATCTTGCTGTCGATGCACCACACGATCTAGCACATCTGTAGCCAAACGCGTGACCGAGGCGGCTGACGCCATATCATGTTCCTGAAATTATCCCTCGCCGCACGCGTGCGAGCACACTCTACACGTCCATGTAAAAGATGCTCACCCACGATGAAACATCTCAAAAACATGATATGTCCTAGCATAAGGAGCACTCACAGACGCCAACAATTCTAAAAGAGACTTTGCGATTCATGGCCACCCTTACTGAGTGCTGTAGTGTAAGTTGGAGGTGCCTTAGGCCATGAGAGAGCTAAGATTACACTGCTGGCAGCTTGATCGTGTATATAAGACCTTATTTCTGGCTGCTGTCATTAATTACTGTCATTTTCACCATTCAGTCTAGCTGCTGCTCTTCTGCTTGTAATAGACTTGGAAGAAGAGAGCATGCAAAGTTTGAAAAACAGAGGCAATATCTACCTTCCCCCACGTTTCCAGTCATTTCATCTGACTTTTGTGACTGTATAGACACTATACATGCACAGTGTGTCTAATACGGGGACTCTTGCAGTGGGAAAAGCCAAAGGACCTCAGAAGAGTTTCATTTTTTTTATTGCTCTGGTTTCCCCCATGAATGTCAGAAACCCATTTTAAACAGATTTCCACTAGAATAGAAAAAAAACACAGAACTGGAGGAGGGTGGTGGGCTGGAGAAAGTGTTTGGGATGGGGAAGTGACAGTTAAAGGTTCTCCACAAGCCACTGCCAAGCTGCCGCCCAGAAGAGAAATGCAAACGAGCCAATCTGTTTGTCTGTTTATGGGAGCAGGCAACAGAAGCTGGCTGGGGGAAAGAAGAGGCCTGCCACCCTGCTCTGTCATATGGAAGCCGCTCTGCCACAAACGGATGCCTAATGACTCGATTTATCCCAAACGATCCTCCATTCCTCCTAATGGTCCTTTCCATATGCACCTAAAACACTCATATTACGCAGCCTCACAATGCTTTCTGCATCACTGTGCTGTCTTCTCCAGAGACAGAGACTCAGTTTGGGAGGGGGATGGGTGCATAAGTTTGTGCATGTGTTGATTCTCAAGTGGACTTCTGACTGCTCATCATTGCCTATAACGGCAAGAATACACTGCTCACGTGAACTGTTTTGGTTGCAATGCTAAATGTCGGTATAATAAATGCTGCCCCGGTTCTTTTTGGTACGAAAAACAATAGGACCAATACTCAGAATAGTACACTTTCAGACTGCAGACACTAATCATGTGGGCACACAATGCAAAGCATGTCGAAATGGTTTCCCTGAGGTGTCCAGAGTTTGGAGTTGGGGAACTGGAAAGGGGAAGTTGAGGCGAGATCAGAAATAATTTGGAGAAAGGATGCTAGACCATGTTGTATGCAAAACAGAACAAATGAGGAAGCCTTAATGTATTGTATGTGCTGGTGGTCAAGCAAATCCAAACACCGGATTTAACATCTGCTGCTCCATTCTAAAAAAAAAAGAACTATTATTATTATTTATTTATTCAAATCTGCAGAGACAGCTGTTGTTATGACAGAAAGCATGCAGGATTCAGTTGCAGGGATGGAGGGAAACGATGGCATTGATTCAGCGCACTCTACCCACCCTCAGTACTGAAGTGTTTTCAGTGCAAACTGTCACATCACTCTTCATAAGCCCCTGTATGCTGGGACTGTGCAGTGGAACTGTAGAAGTCTGCGTGATATGCACCACCTATGCCTTGGCCATCAAATGCCAGCCTGACAAGGTTTGATCAGTTACGGCTGTGCTTCGTCTACAGAGCTCTATGACCACTACTCTGATACAATAACAGTTTTATATGTGTCTTAAAATACAAATACCTCTTCTTACACTTCACAACTTCTTATACTTCACAACTGAGCTAGATTTACTATTATAAATAGAGACCATTCCAAAAATTTCGTCCCTCTGTGACCTACTAGCTCTATTAGGCATGGAATGCCTGGACCCCAAAGATCGCTGCTCGCAATGTTATTTGCAGACAGTCATTTTGCTCTCTCTTTGCTGCTCATAGAGTTATGACAGCGTTATGACAATTTATACATTAACCTTTACTAACTTCATTTGTCATGAGATGTCTCTCGCTTTTTACCCTTAAAAATTACATATCTCTGTGAGCTGGCCAAATAATGACAGTGAAAAACCAAAATCTACACATTTCACATGAGTGAATCTTTTTTTTAGATCAAGTTTTTGATCTACAAAAAGCAAGATGTAAGCAGTATAAGAGATATTTTATTAAGACCTGAATTTGATGAAAAGTTACTGTT